>NC_133325.1:11160277-11249778 GCF_042186555.1 Aquarana catesbeiana | reverse complement strand
TACCGGACTGGTGACCCCCCAATATAGAGAGAAATACCGGACTGGTGACCCCCCCCAATATAGAGAGAAATACCGGACTGGTGACCCCCCCCAATATAGAGAGAAATACCGGACTGGTGACCCCCCCCCAATATAGAGAGAAATACCGGACTGGTGACCCCCCAATATAGAGAAATACCGGACTGGTGACCCCCCCCCCCAATATAGAGAGTAATACCGAACTGGTGACCCCCCAATATAGAGAGAGAAATACCGGACTGGTGACCCCCCCCCAATATAGAGAGAAATACCGGACTGGTGACCCCCCCCAATATAGAGAGAAATACCGGACTGGTGACCCCCCCCAATATAGAAAGAAATACCGGACTGGTGACCCCCCCCAATATAGAGAGAAATACCGGACTGGTGACCCCCCCCCAATATAGAGAGAAATACCGGACTGGTGACCCCCCAATATAGAGAGAAATACCGGACTGGTGACCCCCCCAATATAGAGAGAAATACCGGACTGGTGACCCCCCCAATATAGAAAGAAATACCGGACTGGTGACCCCCCCCAATATAGAGAGAAATACCGGACTGGTGACCCCCCCCAATATAGAGAGAAATACCGGACTGGTGACCCCCCCCAATATAGAAAGAAATACCGGACTGGTGACCCCCCCAATATAGAGAGAAATACCGGACTGGTGACCCCCCCCAATATAGAGAGAAATACCGGACTGGTGACCCCCCCAATATAGAGAGAAATACCGGACTGGTGACCCCCCCCAATATAGAGAGAAATACCGGACTGGTGACCCCCCCCCAATATAGAAAGAAATACCGGACTGGTGACCCCCCCAATATAGAGAGAAATACCGGACTGGTGACCCCCCCCAATATAGAAAGAAATACCGGACTGGTGACCCCCCCCAATATAGAAAGAAATACCGGACTGGTGACCCCCCCCCCCAATATAGAGAGAAATACCGGACTGGTGACCCCCCCCAATATAGAGAGAAATACCGGACTGGTGACCCCCCCCCAATATAGAGAGAAATACCGGACTGGTGACCCCCCCAATATATAGAGAAATACCGGACTGGTGACCCCCCCCCCCCCAATATAGAGAGAAATACCGGACTGGTGACCCCCCCCCCCAATATAGAGAGAAATACCGGACTGGTGACCCCCCCAATATAGAGAGAAATACCGGACTGGTGACCCCCCCCCCCCAATATAGAGAGAAATACCGGACTGGTGACCCCCCCCAATATAGAAAGAAATACCGGACTGGTGACCCCCCCCCCCCCCAATATAGAGAGAAATACCGGACTGGTGACCCCCCCCCCCCCAATATAGAGAGAAATACCGGACTGGTGACCCCCCCCCCCCCAATATAGAGAGAAATACCGGACTGGTGACCCCCCCCAATATAGAGAGAAATACCGGACTGGTGACCCCCCCCCCCCAATATAGAGAGAAATACCGGACTGGTGACCCCCCCCCCAATATAGAGAGAAATACCGGACTGGTGACCCCCCCCCCCCAATATAGAGAGAAATACCGGACTGGTGACCCCCCCAATATATAGAGAAATACCGGACTGGTGACCCCCCCCAATATAGAAAGAAATACCGGACTGGTGACCCCCCCCCCCCAATATAGAGAGAAATACCGGACTGGTGACCCCCCCCCAATATAGAGAGAAATACCGGACTGGTGACCCCCCCCCCCCAATATAGAGAGAAATACCGGACTGGTGACCCCCCAATATAGAGAGAAATACCGGACTGGTGACCCCCCCCAATATAGAGAGAAATACCGGACTGGTGACCCCCCCCAATATAGAGAGAAATACCGGACTGGTGACCCCCCCCAATATAGAGAGAAATACCGGACTGGTGACCCCCCCCAATATAGAGAGAAATACCGGACTGGTGACCCCCCCCCCCCCCCCAATATAGAGAGAAATACCGGACTGGTGACCCCCCCAATATATAGAGAAATACCGGACTGGTGACCCCCCCCAATATATAGAGAAATACCGGACTGGTGACCCCCCCCCCCCAATATAGAGAGAAATACCGGACTGGTGACCCCCCAATATATAGAGAAATACCGGACTGGTGACCCCCCCCCAATATAGAGAGAAATACCGGACTGGTGACCCCCCCAATATAGAGAGAAATACCGGACTGGTGACCCCCCCCCAATATAGAGAGAAATACCGGACTGGTGACCCCCCCAATATAGAGAGAAATACCGGACTGGTGACCCCCCCAATATAGAGAGAAATACCGGACTGGTGACCCCCCCCAATATAGAGAGAAATACCGGACTGGTGACCCCCCCCCAATATAGAGAGAAATACCGGACTGGTGACCCCCCCCCCAATATAGAGAGAAATACCGGACTGGTGACCCCCCAATATATAGAGAAATACCGGACTGGTGACCCCCCCCCCCCAATATAGAGAGAAATACCGGACTGGTGACCCCCCCCCCAATATAGAGAGAAATACCGGACTGGTGACCCCCCCCAATATAGAGAGAAATACCGGACTGGTGACCCCCCCCCCAATATAGAGAGAAATACCGGACTGGTGACCCCCCCCCAATATAGAGAGAAATACCGGACTGGTGACCCCCCCAATATAGAGAGAAATACCGGACTGGTGACCCCCCCCCCCCCAATATAGAGAGAAATACCGGACTGGTGACCCCTCAATATAGAAAGAAATACCGGACTGGTGACCCCCCCCCAATATAGAGAGAAATACCGGACTGGTGACCCCCCCAATATAGAGAGAAATACCGGACTGGTGACCCCCCCAATATAGAGAGAAATACCGGACTGGTGACCCCTCCCAATATAGAGAGAAATACCGGACTGGTGACCCCCCCCAATATAGAGAGAAATACCGGACTGGTGACCCCCCCCAATATAGAGAGAAATACCGGACTGGTGACCCCCCCCCCCAATATAGAGAGAAATACCGGACTGGTGACCCCCCCCAATATAGAGAGAAATACCGGACTGGTGACCCCCCCCCAATATAGAGAGAAATACCGGACTGGTGACACCCCCCCCCCCCCAATATAGAGAGAAATACCGGACTGGTGACCCCCCCAATATAGAGAGAAATACCGGACTGGTGACCCCCCCCAATATAGAGAGAAATACCGGACTGGTGACCCCCCCCCCAATATAGAAAGAAATACCGGACTGGTGACCCCCCCAATATAGAGAGAAATACCGGACTGGTGACCCCCCCCCAATATAGAGAGAAATACCGGACTGGTGACCCCCCCAATATAGAGAGAAATACCGGACTGGTGACCCCCCCCAATATAGAGAGAAATACCGGACTGGTGACCCCCCCAATATAGAGAGAAATACCGGACTGGTGACCCCCCCCCAATATAGAAAGAAATACCGGACTGGTGACCCCCCCAATATAGAGAGAAATACCGGACTGGTGACCCCCCCCCAATATAGAAAGAAATACCGGACTGGTGACCCCCCCCAATATAGAAAGAAATACCGGACTGGTGACCCCCCCCCAATATAGAAAGAAATACCGGACTGGTGACCCCCCCCCCCCAATATAGAGAGAAATACCGGACTGGTGACCCCCCCCCAATATAGAAAGAAATACCGGACTGGTGACCCCCCCCAATATAGAAAGAAATACCGGACTGGTGACCCCCCCCCAATATAGAAAGAAATACCGGACTGGTGACCCCCCCCAATATAGAAAGAAATACCGGACTGGTGACCCCCCCCCCCAATATAGAGAGAAATACCGGACTGGTGACCCCCCCCCAATATAGAAAGAAATACCGGACTGGTGACCCCCCCCCAATATAGAAAGAAATACCGGACTGGTGACCCCCCCCCCCAATATAGAGAGAAATACCGGACTGGTGACCCCCCAATATAGAGAGAAATACCGGACTGGTGACCCCCCCCCCCCAATATAGAGAGAAATACCGGACTGGTGACCCCCCCCCCCCCAATATAGAGAGAAATACCGGACTGGTGACCCCCCCCAATATAGAGAGAAATACCGGACTGGTGACCCCCCCCAATATAGAGAGAAATACCGGACTGGTGACCCCCCCCCCAATATAGAGAGAAATACCGGACTGGTGACCCCCCCCCAATATAGAGAGAAATACCGGACTGGTGACCCCCCCCCCAATATAGAGAGAAATACCGGACTGGTGACCCCCCCCAATATAGAAAGAAATACCGGACTGGTGACCCCCCCCAACATAGAGAGAAATACCGGACTGGTGACCCCCCCCAATATAGAGAGAAATACCGGACTGGTGACCCCCCCCCCAATATAGAGAGAAATACCGGACTGGTGACCCCCCCCCAATATAGAAAGAAATACCGGACTGGTGACCCCCCCCAATATAGAGAGAAATACCGGACTGGTGACCCCTCAATATAGAAAGAAATACCGGACTGGTGACCCCCCCCAATATAGAAAGAAATACCGGACTGGTGACCCCCCCCAATATAGAGAGAAATACCGGACTGGTGACCCCCCCCCATATAGAGAGAAATACCGGACTGGTGACCCCCCCCCCCAATATAGAGAGAAATACCGGACTGGTGACCCCCTCAATATAGAAAGAAATACCGGACTGGTGACCCCCCCAATATAGAGAGAAATACCGGACTGGTGACCCCCCCAATATAGAGAGAAATACCGGACTGGTGACCCCCCCAATATAGAGAGAAATACCGGACTGGTGACCCCCCCAATATAGAGAGAAATACCGGACTGGTGACCCCCCCAATATAGAGAGAAATACCGGACTGGTGACCCCCCCAATATAGAGAAATACCGGACTGGTGACCCCCCAATATAGAGAGAAATACCGGACTGGTGACCCCCCCCCAATATAGAGAGAAATACCGGACTGGTGACCCCCCAATATAGAGAGAAATACCGGACTGGTGACCCCCCCAATATAGAGAGAAATACCGGACTGGTGACCCCCCCAATATAGAGAGAAATACCGGACTGGTGACCCCCCCCCAATATAGAGAGAAATACCGGACTGGTGACCCCCCCCCAATATAGAGAGAAATACCGGACTGGTGACCCCCCCCCCCAATATAGAGAGAAATACCGGACTGGTGACCCCCCCAATATAGAGAGAAATACCGGACTGGTGACCCCCCCCAATATAGAGAGAAATACCGGACTGGTGACCCCCCCCCCCAATATAGAGAGAAATACCGGACTGGTGACCCCCCCAATATAGAGAGAAATACCGGACTGGTGACCCCCCAATATAGAGAGAAATACCGGACTGGTGACCCCCCCCCCCAATATAGAGAGAAATACCGGACTGGTGACCCCCCAATATAGAGAGAAATACCGGACTGGTGACCCCCCCAATATAGAGAGAAATACCGGACTGGTGACCCCCCCAATATAGAGAGAAATACCGGACTGGTGACCCCCCCAATATAGAGAGAAATACCGGACTGGTGACCCCCCCCAATATAGAGAGAAATACCGGACTGGTGACCCCCCAATATAGAGAGAAATACCGGACTGGTGACCCCCCCAATATAGAGAGAAATACCGGACTGGTGACCCCCCCAATATAGAGAGAAATACCGGACTGGTGACCCCCCAATATATAAATACCGGACTGGTGACCCCCCCAATATAGAGAGAAATACCGGACTGGTGACCCCCCCCAATATAGAGAGAAATACCGGACTGGTGACCCCCCCCAATATAGAGAGAAATACCGGACTGGTGACCCCCCCAATATAGAGAGAAATACCGGACTGGTGACCCCCCAATATAGAGAGAAATACCGGACTGGTGACCCCCCAATATAGAGAGAAATACCGGACTGGTGACCCCCCCAATATAGAGAGAAATACCGGACTGGTGACCCCCCCCCCCAATATAGAGAGAAATACCGGACTGGTGACCCCCCCCAATATAGAGAGAAATACCGGACTGGTGACCCCCCCCCAATATAGAGAGAAATACCGGACTGGTGACCCCCAATATAGAGAGAAATACCGGACTGGTGACCCCACAATATAGAGAGAAATACCGGACTGGTGACCCCCCCAATATAGAGAGAAATACCGGACTGGTGACCCCCCCCCCCAATATAGAGAGAAATACCGGACTGGTGACCCCCCAATATATAGAGAAATACCGGACTGGTGACCCCCCCAATATAGAGAGAAATACCGGACTGGTGACCCCCCCCCAATATAGAGAGAAATACCGGACTGGTGACCCCCCCCCAATATAGAGAGAAATACCGGACTGGTGACCCCCCCAATATAGAGAGAAATACCGGACTGGTGACCCCCCCAATATAGAGAGAAATACCGGACTGGTGACCCCCCCCAATATAGAGAGAAATACCGGACTGGTGACCCCCCCCAATATAGAGAGAAATACCGGACTGGTGACCCCCCCCCCCAATATAGAGAGAAATACCGGACTGGTGACCCCCCAATATATAGAGAAATACCGGACTGGTGACCCCCCCAATATAGAGAGAAATACCGGACTGGTGACCCCCCCCAATATAGAGAGAAATACCGGACTGGTGACCCCCCCCAATATAGAGAGAAATACCGGACTGGTGACCCCCCCCCCCCCCCAATATAGAGAGAAATACCGGACTGGTGACCCCCCCAATATATAGAGAAATACCGGACTGGTGACCCCCCCCAATATATAGAGAAATACCGGACTGGTGACCCCCCCCCCCCAATATAGAGAGAAATACCGGACTGGTGACCCCCCAATATATAGAGAAATACCGGACTGGTGACCCCCCCCCAATATAGAGAGAAATACCGGACTGGTGACCCCCCCAATATAGAGAGAAATACCGGACTGGTGACCCCCCCCCAATATAGAGAGAAATACCGGACTGGTGACCCCCCCCAATATAGAGAGAAATACCGGACTGGTGACCCCCCAATATAGAGAGAAATACCGGACTGGTGACCCCCCCCCAATATAGAGAGAAATACCGGACTGGTGACCCCCCCCAATATAGAGAGAAATACCGGACTGGTGACCCCCCCCCCCAATATAGAGAGAAATACCGGACTGGTGACCCCCCCCAATATAGAGAGAAATACCGGACTGGTGACCCCCCCCCCCAATATAGAGAGAAATACCGGACTGGTGACCCCCCAATATATAGAGAAATACCGGACTGGTGACCCCCCCCCCCCAATATAGAGAGAAATACCGGACTGGTGACCCCCCCCCCCAATATAGAGAGAAATACCGGACTGGTGACCCCCCCAATATAGAGAGAAATACCGGACTGGTGACCCCCCCCCCCAATATAGAGAGAAATACCGGACTGGTGACCCCCCCCCCAATATAGAGAGAAATACCGGACTGGTGACCCCCCAATATAGAGAGAAATACCGGACTGGTGACCCCCCCCCCCCCAATATAGAGAGAAATACCGGACTGGTGACCCCTCAATATAGAAAGAAATACCGGACTGGTGACCCCCCCCCAATATAGAGAGAAATACCGGACTGGTGACCCCCCAATATAGAGAGAAATACCGGACTGGTGACCCCCCAATATAGAGAGAAATACCGGACTGGTGACCCCCCCAATATAGAGAGAAATACCGGACTGGTGACCCCTCCCAATATAGAGAGAAATACCGGACTGGTGACCCCCCCCAATATAGAGAGAAATACCGGACTGGTGACCCCCCCCCAATATAGAGAGAAATACCGGACTGGTGACCCCCCCCCCCCAATATAGAGAGAAATACCGGACTGGTGACCCCCCCCAATATAGAGAGAAATACCGGACTGGTGACCCCCCAATATAGAGAGAAATACCGGACTGGTGACCCCCCAATATAGAGAGAAATACCGGACTGGTGACCCCCCAATATAGAGAGAAATACCGGACTGGTGACCCCCCCCCAATATAGAGAGAAATACCGGACTGGTGACCCCCCCCAATATAGAGAGAAATACCGGACTGGTGACCCCCCCAATATAGAGAGAAATACCGGACTGGTGACCCCCCAATATAGAGAGAAATACCGGACTGGTGACCCCCCCCAATATAGAGAGAAATACCGGACTGGTGACCCCCCCCAATATAGAGAGAAATACCGGACTGGTGACCCCCCCAATATAGAGAGAAATACCGGACTGGTGACCCCCCCCCCAATATAGAGAGAAATACCGGACTGGTGACCCCCCCCCCAATATAGAGAGAAATACCGGACTGGTGACCCCCCAATATATAGAGAAATACCGGACTGGTGACCCCCCCCCCCCCCAATATAGAGAGAAATACCGGACTGGTGACCCCCCCCCCCAATATAGAGAGAAATACCGGACTGGTGACCCCCCCAATATAGAGAGAAATACCGGACTGGTGACCCCCCCCCCCCAATATAGAGAGAAATACCGGACTGGTGACCCCCCCCCCCCAATATAGAGAGAAATACCGGACTGGTGACCCCCCCCCCCCAATATAGAGAGAAATACCGGACTGGTGACCCCCCAATATATAGAGAAATACCGGACTGGTGACCCCCCCCCAATATAGAGAGAAATACCGGACTGGTGACCCCCCCCAATATAGAAAGAAATACCGGACTGGTGACCCCCCCCAATATAGAAAGAAATACCGGACTGGTGACCCCCCCCAATATAGAGAGAAATACCGGACTGGTGACCCCTCAATATAGAAAGAAATACCGGACTGGTGACCCCCCCCAATATAGAAAGAAATACCGGACTGGTGACCCCCCCAATATAGAGAGAAATACCGGACTGGTGACCCCCCAATATAGAGAGAAATACCGGACTGGTGACCCCCCAATATAGAGAGAAATACCGGACTGGTGACCCCCCAATATAGAGAAATACCGGACTGGTGACCCCCCAATATAGAGAGAAATACCGGACTGGTGACCCCCCCCAATATAGAGAGAAATACCGGACTGGTGACCCCCCCCAATATAGAGAGAAATACCGGACTGGTGACCCCCCAATATAGAGAGAAATACCGGACTGGTGACCCCCCAATATAGAGAGAAATACCGGACTGGTGACCCCCCCAATATAGAGAGAAATACCGGACTGGTGACCCCCCAATATAGAGAGAAATACCGGACTGGTGACCCCCCAATATAGAGAGAAATACCGGACTGGTGACCCCCCAATATAGAGAGAAATACCGGACTGGTGACCCCCCCCAATATAGAGAGAAATACCGGACTGGTGACCCCCCCCAATATAGAGAGAAATACCGGACTGGTGACCCCCCAATATAGAGAGAAATACCGGACTGGTGACCCCCCCCAATATAGAGAGAAATACCGGACTGGTGACCCCCCAATATAGAGAGAAATACCGGACTGGTGACCCCCCAATATAGAGAAATACCGGACTGGTGACCCCCCCCAATATAGAGAGAAATACCGGACTGGTGACCCCCCAATATAGAGAGAAATACCGGACTGGTGACCCCCCAATATAGAGAAATACCGGACTGGTGACCCCCCCCCCCCCAATATAGAGAGTAATACCGAACTGGTGACCCCCCAATATAGAGAGAGAAATACCGGACTGGTGACCCCCCCCAATATAGAGAGAAATACCGGACTGGTGACCCCCCCCAATATAGAAAGAAATACCGGACTGGTGACCCCCCAATATAGAGAGAAATACCGGACTGGTGACCCCCCCCAATATAGAGAGAAATACCGGACTGGTGACCCCCCCCAATATAGAGAGAAATACCGGACTGGTGACCCCCCCCAATATAGAAAGAAATACCGGACTGGTGACCCCCCAATATAGAGAGAAATACCGGACTGGTGACCCCCCCCAATATAGAGAGAAATACCGGACTGGTGACCCCCCCCCCCAATATAGAGAGAAATACCGGACTGGTGACCCCCCCAATATAGAGAGAAATACCGGACTGGTGACCCCCCCCCAATATAGAAAGAAATACCGGACTGGTGACCCCCCCAATATAGAGAGAAATACCGGACTGGTGACCCCCCCCAATATAGAAAGAAATACCGGACTGGTGACCCCCCCCAATATAGAAAGAAATACCGGACTGGTGACCCCCCCCCCCCAATATAGAGAGAAATACCGGACTGGTGACCCCCCAATATAGAGAGAAATACCGGACTGGTGACCCCCCAATATAGAGAGAAATACCGGACTGGTGACCCCCCCCAATATAGAGAGAAATACCGGACTGGTGACCCCCCCCCCCCCAATATAGAGAGAAATACCGGACTGGTGACCCCCCCCCCCCCAATATAGAGAGAAATACCGGACTGGTGACCCCCCCCCCAATATAGAGAGAAATACCGGACTGGTGACCCCCCCAATATAGAGAGAAATACCGGACTGGTGACCCCCCCCCCCCCAATATAGAGAGAAATACCGGACTGGTGACCCCCCCCCCAATATAGAGAGAAATACCGGACTGGTGACCCCCCCCCCCAATATAGAGAGAAATACCGGACTGGTGACCCCCCCCAATATAGAAAGAAATACCGGACTGGTGACCCCCCCCAATATAGAGAGAAATACCGGACTGGTGACCCCCCCAATATAGAGAGAAATACCGGACTGGTGACCCCCCCCCCCAATATAGAGAGAAATACCGGACTGGTGACCCCCCCCAATATAGAAAGAAATACCGGACTGGTGACCCCCCCCAATATAGAGAGAAATACCGGACTGGTGACCCCTCAATATAGAAAGAAATACCGGACTGGTGACCCCCCCAATATAGAGAGAAATACCGGACTGGTGACCCCCCCAATATAGAGAGAAATACCGGACTGGTGACCCCCCAATATAGAGAGAAATACCGGACTGGTGACCCCCCAATATAGAGAGAAATACCGGACTGGTGACCCCCCAATATAGAGAAATACCGGACTGGTGACCCCCCCCAATATAGAGAGAAATACCGGACTGGTGACCCCCCAATATAGAGAGAAATACCGGACTGGTGACCCCCCAATATAGAGAAATACCGGACTGGTGACCCCCCCCAATATAGAGAGAAATACCGGACTGGTGACCCCCCCAATATAGAGAGAAATACCGGACTGGTGACCCCCCCCCAATATAGAGAGAAATACCGGACTGGTGACCCCCCCCCCAATATAGAGAGAAATACCGGACTGGTGACCCCCCCAATATAGAGAGAAATACCGGACTGGTGACCCCCCCAATATAGAGAGAAATACCGGACTGGTGACCCCCCAATATAGAGAGAAATACCGGACTGGTGACCCCCCAATATAGAGAAATACCGGACTGGTGACCCCCCCCCCCCAATATAGAGAGAAATACCGGACTGGTGACCCCCCCCCCCAATATAGAGAGAAATACCGGACTGGTGACCCCCCCAATATAGAGAGAAATACCGGACTGGTGACCCCCCCAATATATAAATACCGGACTGGTGACCCCCCCAATATAGAGAGAAATACCGGACTGGTGACCCCCCCAATATAGAGAGAAATACCGGACTGGTGACCCCCCCAATATAGAGAGAAATACCGGACTGGTGACCCCCCCAATATATAAATACCGGACTGGTGACCCCACAATATACAAATACCGGACTGGTGACCCCCCCCCAATATAGAGAGAAATACCGGACTGGTGACCCCACAATATATAAATACCGGACTGGTGACCCCACAATATACAAATACCGGACTGGTGACCCCACAATATACAAATACCGGACTGGTGACCCCACAATATATAAATACCGGACTGGTGACCCCACAATATATAAATACCGGACTGGTGACCCCACAATATATAAATACCGGACTGGTGACCCCACAATATACAAATACCGGACTGGTGACCCCACAATATACAAATACCGGACTGGTGACCCCACAATATATAAATACTGGACTGGTGACCCCACAATATATAAATACCGGACTGGTGACCCCACAATATATAAATACCGGACTGGTGACCCCACAATATATAAATACCGGACTGGTGACCCCACAATATATAAATACCGGACTGGTGACCCCACAATATATAAATACCGGACTGGTGACCCCACAATATATAAATACCGGACTGGTGACCCCACAATATATAAATACTGGACTGGTGACCCCACAATAGGGATATATTGGGGTGATATTTGGAGTCATCTGAGAGAAAAGTCAGAATTGGTCTCTATGGGGTCACTAGAAGAGGAAGTGAGGAGAAATCTGCTCTATGGGGACCCCTGTATATGACCGGCTCACCTCTCTTGATGACGTGCATGGCTCCGGTCGGTGGATCGGTCGGTGTCTTCTCTCCGGCCTCTGTGAGGTGAAATGGGCGCCAATTCCTGACAAACAAAAAGCGCGCCAAACCCGGCTCAGTGACGTCACGTCTGCCTGCGGGGAGAAGCTTCACCTTATTTCATCCCAACGCTACGCCCTCTCTGTCACCTGACCTTCCAGGCCCCGCCCTCCAATAAGCGTCACACAGTCTGGTCCACGACAAAATGGCGACTCTTCTCCTCGTTATGTAATCTATTTATATCCCTCTAGTGTCCATAATTTTATATCTTCTCAGGCGGATCATGTGTCCAGTGATGAGGAGTGTGTGTCTCCGGGCGGTGGACATTTTGTTTGAGTCTGACGCTCATCCTTCCTGCTTGGTGTTTCGTAAGATTAGGAGACCCGTCAGAATATGTACGGAAGTGACGTTCAGTCGCCGCCATCTTGCTACACCCCGCACCCCTCCACAGATAGTCTGGAAGCAGACATCTTTTTACACCCACCGGAGTTTTGTATGTTACACTTATTTTTCCCAGTAAACGGAGCTGATAAGGTGAAATGGGGGATTTACAAATCCAACGGACTGGTTAGATATTGAATTTTAAAAGCAGCGCCAAACCTGCTGATCTCACAGGTTTGCAAATCGGACAGAAAAGCGCTGATTATATAATTCAACATCAAAACCGTCCGATGGATTTCTAAATCCTGAATATCACCTTATAAGATCCATTTCCTGTTATAAATAAGTGTGAAATGTAAAACTCTGGTGGGTGTACCAAGATGTCCGCTTTCCCCCTTCCCAGTGTATCCTTACCGTTCTGCCGAGAAAGTTCCTCTCAGCGGATAAGGACCCCCATCTACTGCGCAGGCGCAGCGCCTGCGCAGTAGGAACCGGCGGAAACAGCCGAAATGAAATACAGAAGAAATCAGCTGTAGACGGCGCCTGTAAGAGGGCCCCTCGCTTCGCTCGCCACGCTTCGGGCACGACCTCGCTGCGCTCAGCACTTTTTTATTCCCCCTCTAGGTCCACTTGGATGGAGGGGCTTCAGCCTGGACCCAGGGCGCAGGCGCCGGGTACAGCTGATTGAAGATTTTCATCTTCGGCTGTTTTCGGCGGCTGCTGGTCATTCGTAATGCGCAGCGCCTGCGCAGTACAGGGGGGAACTTATCCGCCGAGGGAACTTTCTCGGCAAGACATCGGGTTACCAAACGCCAATAAATATCTGGGGCTGATCATTTCATGCTGTGATGACTTTTTATGTGTAAATCAAGGAAATGACTTTGTTCTCAGTATTGTCCACGTTTCCAGATCACCTTTATACTGTTCAGATATTCACTGTCTCAGTTTTCTATAGGAATTCTCTCATTTCTCAAAAAATTCTGCGGGAGGTTGGCAACCCTGCTATGGAGGAGTGCTGGGTGTAGCAAGATGGTGGCAATAGAATGTCACTTCCATTACACATTCTGATGGGTCGCCTAATCTGTGTTTCCTCATGTTTGGTGACCCGTCAGAATGTGTAACGGAAGTCACGTTCTGTCGCCGCCATCTTGCTACACCCAGCACTTCTGCACAGTAAGGGAGAAGGGGGAAAGCGGACATCTTGTTACACCCACTGGAGTTTTGCATTTTACACGTATTTATAACAGTAAAGTGAGTTTATATAGTGAAATACAGGACTTAGAAATCCGTCTGACTGGTTTGATGTTGAATTTTAAAAGGAGCAGCAAACCAGCTGATCTCCCAGGTTTACTGATCTGACAGAACACCGCTAATTTTATAATTCAACATCAAAACACTCAGACAGATTTCTAAATCCTGAATATCTCTATATAAGCTCAGCTTACTGGTAAAAATAAGTGTGAAATACAAAACTCCAGTGGGTGTAACAAGATGTCCGCTCACCGTATCCTTACTGTGGAGGAGTGCGGGGTGTAGCAAGATGGCGGCGACAGAACGTCACTTCCATTACCAAATCTGATGAAAAACCTGCCTGTCACCTGACCTTACCCTCAAATTATCATCACATAGTCCAGTCCACAACAAAGTGACACCTCTCCTCGCCACAATATAACATATATTTCCCTCTAGTGTTCTCCATGTCCTCAGCAGATCATGTGATGAGGACTTTGTGTCTCCGGGAGGCGGACATTTTGTCTGAGTCTGACCCCCATCCTTCCCACTTGGACCCACAAAACACTGCGACCCCAAATCACCCTCCCCCCCACCTGACCCGTACCACTACCCATCAGAAAATGTAACGGAAGTGACGTTGCCAATTGTGACAAACCCTCGGGTTCACGTCACAGCCGCTATGTCTTCCCATCACAGCCGCTATGAGTTCCCGTCACAGCCGCTATGAGTTCCCGTCACAGCCGCTATGCGTTCCCGTCACAGCCGCTATGCGTTCCCGTCACAGCCGCTATGAGTTCCCGTCACAGCCGCTATGCGTTCCCGTCACAGCCGCTATGCGTTCCCGTCACAGCCGTTATGCATTCCTGTCACAGCCTCTATGTCTTCCCCTCACAGCCGCTATGCGTGAGCTGTCACAGCCGCTATGAGTTCCCGTCAGAGACGCTATGAGTTCCCGTCACAGCCGCTATGCGTTCCCGTCACAGCCGTTATGCGTTCCCGTCACAGCCGATATGCGTTCCCGTCACAGCCGTTATGCGTTCCCGTCACAGCCGCTATGCGTTGCCGTCACAGCCGTTATGCGTTCCCGTCACAGCCGCTATGAGTTCCCGTCACAGCAGCTATGTCTTCCCGTCACAGCCGCTATGCGTAAGCCATCACAGCCGCTATGAGTTCCCGTCACAGCCGCTATGCATTCCCGTCACAGCCGCTATGCGTTCCCGTCACAGCCGCTATGAGTTCCCGTCACAGCCGCTATGCGTTCCCGTCACAGCCGCTATGCGTTCCCGTCACAGCCGCTATGAGTTCCCGTCACAGCCGCTATGCGTTCCCGTCACAGCGGCTATGAGTTCCCGTCACAGCGGCTATGCGTTCCCGTCACAGCCGATATGCGTTCCCGTCACAGCCGATATGCGTTCCCGTCACAGCCGCTATGCGGTCCCGTCAAAGCCGCTAGGGGTTCCCGTCACAGCCGCTTTGAGTTCCCGTCACAGCCGCTATGCGTTCCCATCACAGCCGCTATGAGTTCCTGTCACAGCCGCTATGCGTTCCCGTCAGAGCCGCTATGAGTTTCCGTCACAGCCGCTATGCGTTCCCGTCACAGCCGCTATGCGTTCCCGTCACAGCCGCTATGCGTTGCCGTCACAGCCGTTATGCGTTCCCGTCACAGCCGCTATGAGTTCCCGTCACAGCCGTTATGCGTTCCCGTCACAGCCGCTATGAGTTCCCGTCACAGCCGCTATGCGTTCCCGTCACAGCCGCTATGCGTTCCCGTCACTGCCGCTATGCGGTCCCATCAAAGCCGCTAGGGGTTCCCGTCACAGCCGCTTTGAGTTCCCGTCACAGCCGCTATGCGTTCCCATCACAGGCGCTATGAGTTCCCGTCACAGCCGCTATGAGTTCCCGTCACAGCCGCTATGCGTTCCCGTCAGAGCCGCTATGAGTTCCCGTCACAGCCGCTATGCGTTCCCGTCACAGCCGCTATGCGTTCCCGTCACAGCCGCTATGCGTTGCCGTCACAGCCGTTATGCGTTCCCGTCACAGCCGCTATGAGTTCCCGTCACAGCCGCTATGCGTTCCCGTCACAGCCGCTATGCGTTCCCATCACAGCCGCTATGCGGTCCCGTCAAAGCCACTAGGGGTTCCCGTCACAGCGCTATGAGTTCCCGTCACAGCCGCTATGCGTTCCCATCACAGCCGCTATGAGTTCCCGTCACAGCCGCTATGCTTTCCCGTCAGAGCCGCTATGAGTTCCCGTCACAGCCGCTATGCTTTCCCGTCACAGCCGCTATACGTTCCCGTCACAGCCGCTATGCGTTCCTGTCACAGCCGATATGCGTTCCCCTCACAGCCACTATGCGTTGCCGTCACAGCCGTTATGCGTTCCAGTCACAGCCGCTACGAGTTCCCGTCACAGCCGCTACGCGTTCCCGTCACAGCCGCTACGCGTTCCCGTCACAGCCGCTATGCGTTCCCGTCACAGCCGCTATGCGTTCCCGTCACAGCCGCTATGCGGTCCCGTCAAAGCCGCTAGGGGTTCCCGTCACAGCCGCTATGAGTTCCCGTCACAGCCGCTATGCGTTCCCGTCAGAGCCGCTATGCGTTCCCGTCACAGCCGCTATGCGTTCCCGTCACAGCCGATATGCGTTCCTGTCACAGCCGCTATGCGTTCCCGTCACAGCCGTTATGCGTTCCCATCACACCCGCTATGCGTTCCCCTCAGAGCCGCTATGGGTTCCCGTCACAACCGCTATGGGTTCCCGTCACAGCCGCTATGAGTTCCCGTCACAGCCGCTATGCGTTCCCGTCACAGCCGCTATGCGTTCCCGTCAGAGCCACTATGAGTTCCCGTCACAGCCGCTATGCGTTCCCGTCACAGCCACTATGCGTTCCCGTCACAGCCGCTATGCGTTCCCGTCACAGCCACTATGCGTTCCTGTCACAGCCGCTACGGGTTCCCGTTATAGCCGCTATGCGTTCCCGTCACAGCCGTTATGCGTTCCCGTCACAGCCGATATGCGTTCCCGTCACAGCCGCTATGCGGTCCCGTCAAAGCCGCTATGAGTTCCCGTCACAGCCGCTATGCGTTCCCATCACAGCCGCTATGAGTTCCCGTCACAGCCGCTATGCGTTCCCGTCAGAGCCGCTATGAGTTCCTGTCACAGCCGCTATGCGTTCCCGTCACAGCCGCTATGCGTTCCCGTCACAGCCGCTATGCGTTCCCGTCACAGCCGTTATGCGTTCCTGTCACAGCCGATATGCGTTCCCGTCACAGCCGTTATGCGTTCCCGTCACAGCCGCTATGCGTTGCCGTCACAGCCGTTATGCGTTCCCGTCACAGCCGCTATGAGTTCCCGTCACAGCAGCTATGTCTTCCCATCACAGCCGCTATGCGTAAGCCATCACAGCCGCTATGAGTTCCCGTCACAGCCGCTATGCATTCCCGTCACAGCCGCTATGCGTTCCCGTCACAGCCGCTATGAGTTCCCGTCACAGCCGCTATGCGTTCCCGTCACAGCGGCTATGAGTTCCCGTCACAGCGGCTATGCGTTCCCGTCACAGCCGATATGCGTTCCCGTTACAGCCGATATGCGTTCCCGTCACAGCCGCTATGCGGTCCCGTCAAAGCTGCTAGGGGTTCCCGTCACAGCCGCTATGCGTTCCCGTCACAGCCGCTATGCGTTCCCGTCACAGCCACTATGCGTTCCTGTCACAGCAGCTACGGGTTCCCGTTATAGCCGCTATGCGTTCCCGTCACAGCCGTTATGCGTTCCCGTCACAGCCGATATGCGTTCCCGTCACAGCCGCTATGCGGTCCCGTCAAAGCCGCTAGGGGTTCCCGTCACAGCCGCTATGAGTTCCCGTCACAGCCGCTATGCGTTCCCATCACAGCCGCTATGAGTTCCCGTCACAGCCGCTATGCGTTCCCGTCAGAGCCGCTATGAGTTCCTGTCACAGCCGCTATGCGTTCCCGTCACAGCCGCTATGCGTTCCCGTCACAGCCGCTATGCGTTCCCGTCACAGCCGTTATGCGTTCCTGTCACAGCCGATATGCGTTCCCGTCACAGCCGTTATGCGTTCCCGTCACAGCCGCTATGCGTTGCCGTCACAGCCGTTATGCGTTCCCGTCACAGCCGCTATGAGTTCCCGTCACAGCAGCTATGTCTTCCCGTCACAGCCGCTATGCGTAAGCCATCACAGCCGCTATGAGTTCCCGTCACAGCCGCTATGCATTCCCGTCACAGCCGCTATGCGTTCCCGTCACAGCCGCTATGAGTTCCCGTCACAGCCGCTATGCGTTCCCGTCACAGCGGCTATGAGTTCCCGTCACAGCGGCTATGCGTTCCCGTCACAGCCGATATGCGTTCCCGTTACAGCCGATATGCGTTCCCGTCACAGCCGCTATGCGGTCCCGTCAAAGCTGCTAGGGGTTCCCGTCACAGCCGCTATGAGTTCCCGTCACAGCCGCTATGCGTTCCCATCACAGCCGCTATGAGTTCCTGTCACAGCCGCTATGCGTTCCCGTCAGAGCCGCTATGAGTTTCCGTCACAGCCGCTATGCATTCCCGTCACAGCCGCTATGCGTTCCCGTCACAGCCGCTATGCGTTGCCGTCACAGCCGTTATGCGTTCCCGTCACAGCCGCTATGAGTTCCCGTCACAGCCGTTATGCGTTCCCGTCACAGCCGCTATGAGTTCCCGTCACAGCCGTTATGCGTTCCCGTCACAGCGGCTATGAGTTCCCGTCACAGCCGCTATGCGTTCCCGTCACAGCCGATATGCGTTCCCGTCACTGCCGCTATGCGGTCCCATCAAAGCCGCTAGGGGTTCCCGTCACAGCCGCTTTGAGTTCCCGTCACAGCCGCTATGCGTTCCCATCACAGTCGCTATGAGTTCCCGTCACAGCCGCTATGAGTTCCCGTCACAGCCGCTATGCGTTCCCGTTAGAGCCGATATGAGTTCCCGTCACAGCCGCTATGCGTTCCCGTCACAGCCGCTATGCGTTCCCGTCACAGCCGCTATGCGTTGCCGTCACAGCCGTTATGCGTTCCCGTCACAGCCGCTATGAGTTCCCGTCACAGCCGCTATGCGTTCCCGTCACAGCCGCTATGCGTTCCCGTCACAGCCGCTATGCGTTGCCGTCACAGCCGTTATGCGTTCCCGTCACAGCCGCTATGAGTTCCCATCACAGCCGCTATGAGTTCCCGTCACAGCCGTTATGCGTTCCCGTCACAGCCGCTATGCGTTCCCGTCAGAGCCGCTATGAGTTCCTGTCACAGCCGCTATGCGTTCCCGTCACAGCCGCTATGCGTTCCCGTCACAGCCGCTATGCGTTCCCGTCACAGCCGTTATGCGTTCCTGTCACAGCCGATATGCGTTCCCGTCACAGCCGTTATGCGTTCCCGTCACAGCCGCTATGCGTTGCCGTCACAGCCGTTATGCGTTCCCGTCACAGCCGCTATGAGTTCCCGTCACAGCAGCTATGTCTTCCCGTCACAGCCGCTATGCGTTCCCGTTACAGCCGATATGCGTTCCCGTCACAGCCGCTATGCGGTCCCGTCAAAGCTGCTAGGGGTTCCCGTCACAGCCGCTATGAGTTCCCGTCACAGCCGCTATGCGTTCCCATCACAGCCGCTATGAGTTCCTGTCACAGCCGCTATGCGTTCCCGTCAGAGCCGCTATGAGTTTCCGTCACAGCCGCTATGCATTCCCGTCACAGCCGCTATGCGTTCCCGTCACAGCCGCTATGCGTTGCCGTCACAGCCGTTATGCGTTCCCGTCACAGCCGCTATGAGTTCCCGTCACAGCCGTTATGCGTTCCCGTCACAGCCGCTATGAGTTCCCGTCACAGCCGTTATGCGTTCCCGTCACAGCGGCTATGAGTTCCCGTCACAGCCGCTATGCGTTCCCGTCACAGCCGATATACGTTCCCGTCACTGCCGCTATGCGGTCCCATCAAAGCCGCTAGGGGTTCCCGTCACAGCCGCTTTGAGTTCCCGTCACAGCCGCTATGCGTTCCCATCACAGTCGCTATGAGTTCCCGTCACAGCCGCTATGAGTTCCCGTCACAGCCGCTATGCGTTCCCGTTAGAGCCGATATGAGTTCCCGTCACAGCCGCTATGCGTTCCCGTCACAGCCGCTATGCGTTCCCGTCACAGCCGCTATGCGTTGCCGTCACAGCCGTTATGCGTTCCCGTCACAGCCGCTATGAGTTCCCGTCACAGCCGCTATGCGTTCCCGTCACAGCCGCTATGCGTTCCCGTCACAGCCGCTATGCGTTGCCGTCACAGCCGTTATGCGTTCCCGTCACAGCCGCTATGAGTTCCCATCACAGCCGCTATGAGTTCCCGTCACAGCCGTTATGCGTTCCCGTCACAGCCGCTATGCGTTCCCGTCAGAGCCGCTATGAGTTCCTGTCACAGCCGCTATGCGTTCCCGTCACAGCCGCTATGCGTTCCCGTCACAGCCGCTATGCGTTCCCGTCACAGCCGTTATGCGTTCCTGTCACAGCCGATATGCGTTCCCGTCACAGCCGTTATGCGTTCCCGTCACAGCCGCTATGCGTTGCCGTCACAGCCGTTATGCGTTCCCGTCACAGCCGCTATGAGTTCCCGTCACAGCAGCTATGTCTTCCCGTCACAGCCGCTATGCGTAAGCCATCACAGCCGCTATGAGTTCCCGTCACAGCCGCTATGCATTCCCGTCACAGCCGCTATGCGTTCCCGTCACAGCCGCTATGAGTTCCCGTCACAGCCGCTAGGCGTTCCCGTCACAGCGGCTATAAATTCCCGTCACAGCGGCTATGCGTTCCCGTCACAGCCGATATGCGTTCCCGTCACAGCCGATATGCGTTCCCGTCACAGCCGCTATGCGGTCCCGTCAAAGCCGCTAGGGGTTCCCGTCACAGCCGCTATGAGTTCCCGTCACAGCCGCTATGCGTTCCCATCACAGCCGCTATGAGTTCCCGTCACAGCCGCTATGCGTTCCCGTCAGAGCCGCTATGAGTTTCCGTCACAGCCGCTATGCGTTCCCGTCACAGCCGCTATGCGTTCCCGTCACAGCCGCTATGCGTTGCCGTCACAGCCGTTATGCGTTCCCGTCACAGCCGCTATGAGTTCCCGTCACAGCCGTTATGCGTTCCCGTCACAGCCGCTATGAGTTCCCGTCACAGCCGCTATGCGTTCCCGTCACAGCGGCTATGAGTTCCCGTCACAGCCGCTATGCGTTCCCGTCACAGCCGATATGCGTTCCCGTCACTGCCGCTATGCGGTCCCATCAAAGCCGCTATGGATTCCCGTCACAGCCGCTATGCGTTCCCGTCAGAGCCGCTATGAGTTCCCGTCACAGCCGCTATGCGTTCCCGTCACAGCCGCTATGCGTTCCCGTCACAGCCGCTATGCGTTGCCGTCACAGCCGTTATGCGTTCCCGTCACAGCCGCTATGAGTTCCCGTCACAGCCGCTATGCGTTCCCGTCACAGCCGCTATGTCTTCCCATCACAGCTGCTATGAGTTCCCGTCACAGCCGTTATGCGTTCCCGTCACAGCCGCTATGCGTTCCCGTCAGAGCCGCTATGAGTTCCTGTCACAGCCGCTATGCGTTCCCGTCACAGCCGCTATGCGTTCCCGTCACAGCCGCTATGCGTTCCCGTCACAGCCGTTATGCGTTCCTGTCACAGCCGATATGCGTTCCCGTCACAGCCGTTATGCGTTCCCGTCACAGCCGCTATGCGTTGCCGTCACAGCCGTTATGCGTTCCCGTCACAGCCGCTATGAGTTCCCGTCACAGCAGCTATGTTTTCCCGTCACAGCCGCTATGCGTAAGCCATCACAGCCGCTATGAGTTCCCGTCACAGCCGCTATGAGTTCCCGTCACAGCCGCTATGCATTCCCGTCACAGCCGCTATGCGTTCCCGTCACAGCCGCTATGAGTTCCCGTCACAGCCGCTATGCGTTCCCGTCACAGCCGCTATGAGTTCCCGTCACAGCCGCTATGCGTTCCCGTCACAGCCGATATGCGTTCGCGTCACAGCCGATATGCGTTCCCGTCACAGCCGCTATGCGGTCCCGTCAAAGCCGCTAGGGGTTCCCGTCACAGCCGCTATGAGTTCCCGTCACAGCCGCTATGCGTTCCCATCACAGCCGCTATGAGTTCCCGTCACAGCTGTTATGCGTTCCCGTCACAGCCGCTATGAGTTCCCGTCACAGCCGCTATGCGTTCCCGTCACAGCGGCTATGAGTTCCCGTCACAGCCGCTATGCGTTCCCGTCACAGCCGATATGCGTTCCCGTCACTGCCGCTATGCGGTCCCATCAAAGCCGCTAGGGGTTCCCGTCACAGCCGCTATGCGTTCCCATCACAGTCGCTATGAGTTCCCGTCACAGCCGCTATGAGTTCCCGTCACAGCCGCTATGCGTTCCCGTCAGAGCCGCTATGAGTTCCCGTCACAGCCGCTATGCGTTCCCGTCACAGCCGCTATGCGTTCCCGTCACAGCCGCTATGCGTTGCCGTCACAGCCGTTATGCGTTCCCGTCACAGCCGCTATGAGTTCCCGTCACAGCCGCTATGCGTTCCCGTCACAGCCGCTATGCGTTCCCATCACAGCCGCTATGCGGTCCCGTCAAAGCCACTAGGGGTTCCCGTCACAGCTGCTATGAGTTCCCGTCACAGCCGCTATGCGTTCCCGTCACAGCCGCTATGAGTTCCCGTCACAGCCGCTATGCTTTCCCGTCAGAGCCGCTATGAGTTCCCGTCACAGCCGCTATGCTTTCCCGTCACAGCCGCTATACGTTCCCGTCACAGCCGCTATGCGTTCCTGTCACAGCCGATATGCGTTCCCCTCACAGCCACTATGCGTTGCCGTCACAGCCGTTATGCGTTCCCGTCACAGCCGCTATGAGTTCCCGTCACAGCCGCTACGCGTTCCCGTCACAGCCGCTACGCGTTCCCGTCACAGCCGCTATGCGTTCCCGTCACAGCCGCTATGCGTTCCCGTCACAGCCGCTATGCGGTCCCGTCAAAGCCGCTAGGGGTTCCCGTCACAGCCGCTATGAGTTCCCGTCACAGCCGCTATGCGTTCCCGTCACAGCCGCTATGCGTTCCCGTCACAGCCGCTATGCGTTCCCGTCACAGCCGCTATGCGTTCCCGTCACAGCCGTTATGCGTTCCCGTCACAGCCGATATGCGTTCCTGTCACAGCCGCTATGCGTTCCCGTCACAGCCGTTATGCGTTCCCATCACACCCGCTATGCGTTCCCCTCAGAGCCGTTATGGGTTCCCGTCACAACCGCTATGGGTTCCCGTCACAGCCGCTATGAGTTCCCGTCACAGCCGCTATGCGTTCCCGTCACAGCCGCTACGCGTTCCCGTCACAGCCGCTATGCGTTCCCGTCAGAGCCACTATGAGTTCCCGTCACAGCCGCTATGCGTTCCCGTCACAGCCACTATGCGTTCCCGTCACAGCCGCTATGCGTTCTCGTCACAGCCACTATGCGTTCCTGTCACAGCCGCTACGGGTTCCCGTTATAGCCGCTATGCGTTCCCGTCACAGCCGTTATGCGTTCCCGTCACAGCCGATATGCGTTCCCGTCACAGCCGCTATGCGGTCCCGTCAAAGCCGCTAGGGGTTCCCGTCACAGCCGCTATGAGTTCCCGTCACAGCCGCTATGCGTTCCCATCACAGCCGCTATGAGTTCCCCTCACAGCCGCTATGTCTTCCCATCACAGCTGCTATGAGTTCCCGTCACAGCCGTTATGCGTTCCCGTCACAGCCGCTATGCGTTCCCGTCAGAGCCGCTATGAGTTCCCGTCACAGCCGCTATGCGTTCCCATCACAGCCGCTATGAGTTCCCGTCACAGCCGCTATGTCTTCCCATCACAGCTGCTATGAGTTCCCGTCACAGCCGTTATGCGTTCCCGTCACAGCCGCTATGCGTTCCCGTCAGAGCCGCTATGAGTTCCTGTCACAGCCGCTATGCGTTCCCGTCACAGCCGCTATGCGTTCCCGTCACAGCCGCTATGCGTTCCCGTCACAGCCGCTATGCGTTCCCGTCACAGCCGTTATGCGTTCCTGTCACAGCCGATATGCGTTCCCATCACAGCCGCTATGAGTTCCCGTCACAGCCGCTATGCGTTCCCGTCACAGCCGTTATGCGTTCCCGTCACAGCCGATATGCGTTCCCATCACAGCCGCTATGCGTTCCCGTCACAGCCGCTATGCGTTCCCGTCACAGCCGCTATGCGTTCCCGTCACAGCCGTTATGCGTTCCTGTCACAGCCTCTATGCGTTCCCATCACAGCCGCTATGAGTTCCCGTCACAGCCGCTATGTCTTCCCATCACAGCTGCTATGAGTTCCCGTCACAGCCGTTATGCGTTCCCGTCACAGCCGCTATGCGTTCCCGTCAGAGCCGCTATGAGTTCCTGTCACAGCCGCTATGCGTTCCCGTCACAGCCGCTATGCGTTCCCGTCACAGCCGCTATGCGTTCCCGTCACAGCCGTTATGCGTTCCTGTCACAGCCGATATGCGTTCCCGTCACAGCCGTTATGCGTTCCCGTCACAGCCGTTATGCGTTCCCGTCACACCCGCTATGCGTTCCCGTCAGAGCCGCTATAGGTTCCCGTCACAGCCGCTATGGGTTCCCGTCACAGCCGCTATGAGTTCCCGTCACAGCCGCTACGCGTTCCCGTCACAGCCGCTACGCTTTCCCGTCAGAGCCGCTATGAGTTCCCGTCACAGCCGCTATGCGTTCCCGTCACAGCCGCTATGCGTTCCCGTCACAGCCACTATGCGTTCCTGTCACAGCCGCTACGGGTTCCCGTTATAGCCGCTATGCGTTCCCGTCACAGCCGTTATGCGTTCCCGTCACAGCCGATATGCGTTCCCGTCACAGCCGCTATGCGGTCCCGTCAAAGCCGCTAGGGGTTCCCGTCACAGCCGCTATGAGTTCCCGTCACAGCCGCTATGCGTTCCCATCACAGCCGCTATGAGTTCCCGTCACAGCCGCTATGCGTTCCCGTCAGAGCCGCTATGAGTTCCCGTCACAGCCGCTATGCGTTCCCGTCACAGCCGCTATGCGTTCCCGTCACAGCCGCTATGCGTTGCCGTCACAGCCGTTATGCATTCCCGTCACAGCCGCTATGCGTTCCCATCACAGCCGCTATGAGTTCCCGTCACAGCCGCTATGCGTTCCCGTCACAGCCGCTATGCGTTCCCGTCACAGCCGCTATGCGTTCCCGTCACAGCCGTTATGCGTTCCTGTCACAGCCGATATGCGTTCCCGTCACAGTCGGTATGGGTTTACGTCACAGCCGCTATATCTTCCCGTCACAGCCGCTATGCGTGAGCCGTCACAGCCGCTACGGGTTCCCGTTATAGCCGCTATGCGTTCACGTCACAGCCGTTATGCGTTCCCGTCACAGCCGATATGCGTTCCCGTCACAGCCGCTATGCGGTCCCGTCAAAGCCGCTAGGGGTTCCCGTCACAGCCGCTATGAGTTCCCGTCACAGCCGCTATGCGTTCCCATCACAGCCGCTATGAGTTCCCGTCACAGCCGATATGCGTTCCCGTCACAGCCGCTACGCGTTCCCGTCACAGCCGCTATGCGTTCCCGTCAGAGCCACTATGAGTTCCCGTCACAGCCGCTATGCGTTCCCGTCACAGCCACTATGCGTTCCCGTCACAGCCGCTATGAGTTCCCGTCACAGCCGCTATGCGTTCCCATCACAGCCGCTATGAGTTCCCGTCGCAGCCGCTATGTCTTCCCATCACAGCTGCTATGAGTTCCCGTCACAGCCGTTATGCGTTCCCGTCACAGCCGCTATGCGTTCCCGTCAGAGCCGCTATGAGTTCCCGTCACAGCCGCTATGCGTTCCCCTCACAGCCGCTATGAGTTCCCGTCACAGCCGCTATGTCTTCCCATCACAGCTGCTATGAGTTCCCGTCACAGCCGTTATGCGTTCCCGTCACAGCCGCTATGCGTTCCCGTCAGAGCCGCTATGAGTTCCTGTCACAGCCGCTATGCGTTCCCGTCACAGCCGCTATGCGTTCCCGTCACAGCCGCTATGCGTTCCCGTCACAGCCGTTATGCGTTCCTGTCACAGCCGATATGCGTTCCCATCACAGCCGCTATGAGTTCCCGTCACAGCCGCTATGCGTTCCCGTCACAGCCGTTATGCGTTCCTGTCACAGCCGATATGCGTTCCCATCACAGCCGCTATGCGTTCCCGTCACAGCCGCTATGCGTTCCCGTCACAGCCGTTATGCGTTCCTGTCACAGCCGATATGCGTTCCCATCACAGCCGCTATGCGTTCCCGTCACAGCCGCTATGCGTTCCCGTCACAGCCGCTTTGCGTTCCCGTCACAGCCGTTATGCGTTCCTGTCACAGCCGCTATGCGTTCCCATCACAGCCGCTATGAGTTCCCGTCACAGCCGCTATGTCTTCCCATCACAGCTGCTATGAGTTCCCGTCACAGCCGTTATGCGTTCCCGTCACAGCCGCTATGCGTTCCCGTCAGAGCCGCTATGAGTTCCTGTCACAGCCGCTATGCGTTCCCGTCACAGCCGCTATGCGTTCCCGTCACAGCCGCTATGCGTTCCCGTCACAGCCGTTATGCGTTCCTGTCACAGCCGATATGCGTTCCCGTCACAGCCGTTATGCGTTCCCGTCACAGCCGTTATGCGTTCCCGTCACACCCGCTATGCGTTCCCGTCAGAGCCGCTATAGGTTCCCGTCACAGCCGCTATGGGTTCCCGTCACAGCCGCTATGAGTTCCCGTCACAGCCGCTACGCGTTCCCGTCACAGCCGCTACGCTTTCCCGTCAGAGCCGCTATGAGTTCCCGTCACAGCCGCTATGCGTTCCCGTCACAGCCGCTATGCGTTCCCGTCACAGCCACTATGCGTTCCTGTCACAGCCGCTACGGGTTCCCGTTATAGCCGCTATGCGTTCCCGTCACAGCCGTTATGCGTTCCCGTCACAGCCGATATGCGTTCCCGTCACAGCCGCTATGCGGTCCCGTCAAAGCCGCTAGGGGTTCCCGTCACAGCCGCTATGAGTTCCCGTCACAGCCGCTATGCGTTCCCATCACAGCCGCTATGAGTTCCCGTCACAGCCGCTATGCGTTCCCGTCAGAGCCGCTATGAGTTCCCGTCACAGCCGCTATGCTTTCCCGTCACAGCCGCTATGCGTTCCCGTCACAGCCGCTATGCGTTGCCGTCACAGCCGTTATGCATTCCCGTCACAGCCGCTATGCGTTCCCATCACAGCCGCTATGAGTTCCCGTCACAGCCGCTATGCGTTCCCGTCACAGCCGCTATGCGTTCCCGTCACAGCCGCTATGCGTTCCCGTCACAGCCGTTATGCGTTCCTGTCACAGCCGATATGCGTTCCCGTCACAGTCGGTATGGGTTTACGTCACAGCCGCTATATCTTCCCGTCACAGCCGCTATGCGTGAGCCGTCACAGCCGCTACGGGTTCCCGTTATAGCCGCTATGCGTTCACGTCACAGCCGTTATGCGTTCCCGTCACAGCCGATATGCGTTCCCGTCACAGCCGCTATGCGGTCCCGTCAAAGCCGCTAGGGGTTCCCGTCACAGCCGCTATGAGTTCCCGTCACAGCCGCTATGCGTTCCCATCACAGCCGCTATGAGTTCCCGTCACAGCCGCTATGCGTTCCGGTCACAGCCGCTATGCGTTCCCGTCCCAGCCGCTATGCGTTCCCGTCACAGCCGCTATGCGTTCCCGTCACAGCCGTTATCCGTACCCGTCACAGCCGATATGCGTTCCCGTCACAGTCGGTATGGGTTCCCCTCACAGCCGCTATGCGGTACCGTCACAACCGCTATGAGTTCCCGTCACAGCAGCTATGTCTTCCCATCACAGCCTCTATGTCTTCCCGTCACAGCCGCTATGCGTGAGCTGTCACAGCCGCTATGAGTTCCCGTCAGAGCCGCTATGAGTTCCCGTCATAGCCGCTATGCGTTCCCGTCAGAGCCGCTATGCGTGAGCCGTCACAGCCGCTATGCGTTCCCGTCACAGCCGGTATGCGTTCCCATCACAGCCACTATGTCTTCCCGTCACAGCCGCTACACATTCCCGTCACAACCGCTATGAGTTCCCGTCACAGCAGCTATGTCTTCCCGTCACAGCCGCTATGCGTAAGCCATCACAGCCGCTTTGAGTTCCCGTCACAGCCGCTATGCGTTCCCGTCACAGCCGCTATGCGTTCCCGTCACAGCGGCTATGAGTTCCCGTCACAGCCACTATGCGTTCCCGTCACAGCCGATATGCGTTCCCGTCACAGCCGCTATGCGGTCCCGTCAAAGCCGCTAGGGGTTCCCGTCACAGCCGCTATGAGTTCCCGTCACAGCCGCTATGCGTTCCCGTCACAGCCGCTATGAGTTCCCGTCACAGCCGCTATGCGTTCCCGTCAGAGCCGCTATGAGTTCCCGTCACAGCCGCTATGCGTTCCCGTCACAGCCGCTATGCGTTCCCGTCACAGCCGCTATGCGTTGCCATCACAGCCGTTATGCGTTCCCGTCACAGCCGCTATGAGTTCCCGTCACAGCCGTTATGCGTTCCCGTCACAGCCGCTATGAGTTCCCGTCACAGCCGCTATGCGTTCCCGTCACAGCTGCTATGCGTTCCCGTCACAGCCGCTATGCGGTCCCGTCAAAGCCGCTAGGGGTTCCCGTCACAGCCGCTATGAGTTCCCGTCACAGCCGCTATGAGTTCCCGTCACAGCCGCTATGCGTTCCCGTCAGAGCCGCTATGAGTTCCCGTCACAGCCGCTATGCGTTCCCGTCACAGCCGCTATGCGTTCCCGTCACAGCCGCTATGCGTTCCTGTCACAGCCGATATGCGTTCCCCTCACAGCCACTATGCGTTGCCGTCACAGCCGCTATGCGTTCCCGTCACAGCCGCTACGCGTTCCCGTCACAGCCGCTACGCGTTCCCGTCACAGCCGCTACGCGTTCCCGTCACAGCCGCTACGCGTTCCCGTCACAGCCGCTATGCGTTCCCGTCAGAGCCGCTATGCGTTCCCGTCACAGCCGTTATGCGTTCCTGTCACAGCCGATATGCGTTCCCGTCACAGTCGGTATGGGTTCACGTCACAGCCGCTATGTCTTCCCGTCACAGCCGCTATGCGTGAGACGTCACAGCCGCTACGGGTTCCCGTTATAGCCGCTATGCATTCCCGTCACAGCCGTTATGCGTTCCCGTCACAGCCGATATGCGTTCCCGTCACAGCCGCTATGCGGTCCCGTCAAAGCCTCTAGGGGTTCCCGTCACAGCCACTATGAGTTCCCGTCACAGCCGCTATGCGTTCCCATCACAGCCGCTATGCGTTCCCGTCACAGCCGCTATGCGGTCCCGTCAAAGCCGCTAGGGGTTCCCGTCACAGCCACTATGAGTTCCCGTCACAGCCGCTATGCGTTCCCATCACAGCCGCAATGAGTTCCCGTCACAGCCGCTATGCGTTCCCGTCAGAGCCGCTATGAGTTCCCGTCACAGCCGCTATGCGTTCCCGTCACAGCCGCTGTGAGTTCCCGTCACAGCCGCTATGCGTTGCCGTCACAGCCGTTATGCGTTCCCGTCACAGCCGCTATGAGTTCCCGTCAGAGCCGCTATGCGTTCCCGTCACAGCCGATATGCGTTGCCGTCACAGCCGTTATGCGTTCCCGTCACAGCCGCTATGAGTTCCCGTCACAGCCGCTATGCGTTCCCGTCACAGCCGCTATGCGTTCCCGTCACAGCCGTTATCCGTTCCCGTCACAGCCGATATGCGTTCCCGTCACAGTCGGTATGGGTTCCCGTCACAGCCGCTATGCGGTACTGTCACAACCGCTATGAGTTCCCGTCACAGCAGCTATGTCTTCCCATCACAGCCTCTATGTCTTCCCGTCACAGCCGCTATGCGTGAGCTGTCACAGCCGCTATGAGTTCCCGTCAGAGCCGCTATGAGTTCCCGTCATAGCCGCTATGCGTTCCCGTCAGAGCCGCTATGCGTGAGCCGTCACAGCCGCTATGCGTTCCCGTCACAGCCGGTATGCGTTCCCGTCACAGCCACTATGTCTTCCCGTCACAGCCGCTACACATTCCCGTCACAACCGCTATGAGTTCCCGTCACAGCAGCTATGTCTTCCCGTCACAGCCGCTATGCGTAAGCCATCACAGCCGCTATGAGTTCCCGTCACAGCCGCTATGCGGTCCCGTCAAAGCCGCTAGGGGTTCCCGTCACAGCCACTATGAGTTCCCGTCACAGCCGCTATGCGTTCCCATCACAGCCGCAATGAGTTCCCGTCACAGCCGCTATGCGTTCCCGTCAGAGCCGCTATGAGTTCCCGTCACAGCCGCTATGCGTTCCCGTCACAGCCGCTGTGAGTTCCCGTCACAGCCGCTATGCGTTGCCGTCACAGCCGTTATGCGTTCCCGTCACAGCCGCTATGAGTTCCCGTCAGAGCCGCTATGCGTTCCCGTCACAGCCGATATGCGTTGCCGTCACAGCCGTTATGCGTTCCCGTCACAGCCGCTATGAGTTCCCGTCACAGCCGCTATGCGTTCCCGTCACAGCCGCTATGCGTTCCCGTCACAGCCGTTATCCGTTCCCGTCACAGCCGATATGCGTTCCCGTCACAGTCGGTATGGGTTCCCGTCACAGCCGCTATGCGGTACTGTCACAACCGCTATGAGTTCCCGTCACAGCAGCTATGTCTTCCCATCACAGCCTCTATGTCTTCCCGTCACAGCCGCTATGCGTGAGCTGTCACAGCCGCTATGAGTTCCCGTCAGAGCCGCTATGAGTTCCCGTCATAGCCGCTATGCGTTCCCGTCAGAGCCGCTATGCGTGAGCCGTCACAGCCGCTATGCGTTCCCGTCACAGCCGGTATGCGTTCCCGTCACAGCCACTATGTCTTCCCGTCACAGCCGCTACACATTCCCGTCACAACCGCTATGAGTTCCCGTCACAGCAGCTATGTCTTCCCGTCACAGCCGCTATGCGTAAGCCATCACAGCCGCTATGAGTTCCCGTCACAGCCGCTATGCATTCCCGTCACAGCCGCTATGCGTTCCCGTCACAGCCGCTATGAGTTCCCGTCACAGCCGCTATGCGTTCCCGTCACAGCGGCTATGAGTTCCCGTCACAGCCGCTATGCGTTCCCGTCACAGCCGATATGCGTTCCCGTCACAGCCGCTATGCGGTCCCGTCAAAGCCGCTAGGGGTTCCAGTCACAGCCGCTATGAGTTCCCGTCACAGCCGCTATGCGTTCCCATCACAGCCGCTATGAGTTCCTGTCACAGCCGCTATGCGTTCCCGTCAGAGCCGCTATGAGTTCCCGTCACAGCCGCTATGCGTTCCCGTCACAGCCGCTATGCGTTCCCGTCACAGCCGCTATGCGTTGCCGTCACAGCCGTTATGCGTTCCCGTCACAGCCGCTATGAGTTCCCGTCACAGCCGTTATGCGTTCCCGTCACAGCCGCTATGCGTTCCCGTCACAGCCGCTATGCGTTCCCGTCACAGCCGCTATGCGTTCCCGTCACAGCCGATATGCGTTCCCCTCACAGCCACTATGTGTTCCCGTCACAGCCGCTATGAGTTCCCGTCACAGCCGCTATGCGTTCCCGTCACAGCTGCTATGCGTTCCCGTCACAGCCGCTATGCGTTCCCGTCACAGCCGCTATGCGATCCCGTCACAGCTGCTATGAGTTCTCGTCACAGCCGCTACGGGTTCCCGTTATAGCCGCTATGCGTTCCCATCACAGCCGCTATGCGGTTCCGTCACAGCTGCTATGAGTTCCCGTCACAGCCGCTATGCGTTCCCATCACAGCCGCTATAAGTTCCCGTCACAGCCGCTACGCGTTCCCGTCACAGCCGCTATGAGTTCCCGTCACAGCCGCTATGCGTTCCCATCACAGCCGCTATAAGTTCCCGTCACAGCCGTTACGCGTTCCCGTCACAGCCGCTATGCGGTCCGGTCACAGCCGCTATGCATTCCCGTCACAGCCGCTATGAGTTCCCGTCACAGCCGCTATGCGTTCCCGTCACAGCCGCTATGCATTCCCTTCACAGCCGCTATGCGGTCCCGTCACAGCCGCTATTAGTTCCCGTCACAGCCTCTACACATTCCCGTCACAGACACTACGCGTTCCTGTCACAGCTGATAAGCGTTCCCTTCACAGCCGCTACGCGTTCCCGTCACAGCCGCTATGTCTTACCGTCACAGTCGCTATGCGTTCCCACCAGAGTCGCTATGCGTTAGCCGTCACAGCCGCTATGCGTTCCCGTCACAGCCGCTATGAGTTCCCACCACAGCCGCTATGCATTCCCGTCACAGCCGATACGCGTTCCCTTCACAGTCGCTACGCGTTCCGGTCACAGCCTCTACGCGTTCCCGTCACAGTCGCTACGCGTTCCTGTCACAGCTGATAAGCATTCCCTTCACAGCCGCTATGCTTCCCGTCACAGCTGCTACGCATTCCCATTACAGCCGCTACGAGTTCCCGTCACAGCCGATATGCTTTCCCGTCACAGCCGCTATGAGTTCCCGTCACAGTCGCTATGCGTTCCTGTCACAGCCGCTATGAGTTCCCGTCACAGCCGCTATGAGTTCCCGTCACAGTCGCTATGAGTTCCCGTCACAGACGCTATGTGTTCCCGTCACAGCCACTATGCGTTCCCGTTATAGCCGCTATGCTTTCCCATTACAGCGGTTATGCATTCCCGTCACAGCCGATATGCGTTCCCGTCACAGCCGATATGGGTTCCCGTCACAGCCGGTATGGGTTCCCGTCACAGCCGCTAGGGGTTCCCGTCACAGCCGATATGCGTTCCCGTCACAGCCACTATGAGTTCCCGTCACAGCCGCTATGCGTTCCCGTCACAGCCGCTACGCGTTCCCGTTACAGCCGCTATGAGTTCCCGTCACAGCCGCTATGCATTACCATCACAGCCGCTATGGATTCCCGTCACAGCCGCTATATCTTCACGTCACAGCGGCTATGTGTTCCCGTCAGAGCCGCTATGAGTTCCCGTCACAGCCGCTATGCGTTCCCGTCACAGCCACTATGCGTTCCCGTCACAGCCACTATGCGTGAGCCGTCACAGCCGATATGCGTTCCCGTCACAGTCGGTATTGGTTCCCGTCACAGCTGCTATGCGTTCCCGTCACAGCCGCTATGCGTTCCCGTCTCTGCTGCTATGCATTCCCGTCACAGCCGCTATGCGTTCCCGTCACAGCCGTTATGCGTTCCCGTCACAGCCGCTATGAGTTCCCGTCACAGCCGCTATGCGTTCCCGTCACAGCCGCTATGCGTTCCCGTCACAGCCATTATGCGTTCCCGTAACAGCCGATATGCATTCCCGTCACAGTCGGTATGGGTTCCCGTCACAGCCGATATGCGTTCCCGTCACAGCCGCTACGCGTTCCCGTCACAGCCGCTACGCGTTCCCGTCACAGCCGATATGAGTTCCCGTCACAGCCGCTATGCGTTCCCGTCACAGCTGCTATGCGTTCCCGTCACAGCCGCTATCCGCTATGCGTTCCCGTCACAGCCGTTATGCGTTCCCGTCACAGCCGATATGCATTCCCGTCACAGCCGGTATGGGTTCCCGTCACAGCCGCTATGCGGTCCCGTCACAGCCGCTATGGGTTCCCGTCACAGCTGATATGCGTTCCCGTCACAGCCGATATGCGTTCCCGTCACAGCCGCTAGGGGTTCCCGTCACAGCCGTTATGCATTCCCGTCACAGCCTCTATGAGTTCCTGTCACAGCCGCTATGCGTTCCTGTCACAGCCGCTAGGCGTTCCCGTCACAGCCGCTATGCGTTCCCGTTACAGCCGATATGCGTTCCCATCACAGCCGCTATGGATTCCCGTCACAGCCGCTGTATCTTCCCGTCACAGCCGCTATGCATTCCCGTCACAGCCGATATGCGTTCTCTTCACAGCCGATATGCGTTCCCGTCACAGCCGCTATGAGTTCCCATCACAGCCGCTATGCATTCCTGTCACAGCCGCTAAGCGTTCCCGTCACAGCCGCTATGCGTTCCCGTCACAGCCGCTATGCGTTCCCGTCACAGCCGCTATGCGTTCCCGTCACAGCCGCTATGCGTTCCCGTCACAGCCGCTACGGGTACCCGTCACAGCCGATATGCGTTCCCATCACAGCCGCTATGAGTTCCCATCACAGCCGGTATGCATTCCCGTCACAGCCGATATGCGTTCCCGTCACAGCCGCTATGCATTTCCGTCACAGCCGCTACGGGTTCCCGTTATAGCCGCTATGCATTCCCGTTACAGCCGTTATGCGTTCCCGTCACAGCCAATATGCGTTCCCGTCACAGCCGGTATGGGTTCCCGTCACAGCCGCTATGCGGTCCCGTCACAGCCGCTATGCGTTCCCGTCACAGCCGGTATGGGTTCCCGTCACCGCCGCTACGGGTTCCCGTCATAGCCTCTACACATTCCCGTCACAGTCACTACGCATTCCTGTCACAGCCGATAAGCATTCCCTTCACAGCCGCTACGCGTTCCCGTCACAGCCGCTACGCATTCCCGTCACAGCCGCTACGAGTTCCTGTCACAGCTGCTACAAGTTCCCATCACAGCCGCTACGCGTTCCCGCCACAGTCGCTACGCATTCCCGTCACAGCCTCTACGCATTCCCATTACAGCTGCTACAAGTTCCCGTCACAGCCGCTATTCGTTCCGATCACAGCCGCTACTCGTTCCCGTCACAGCCGCTAGGGGTTCCCGTCACAGCTGATATGCGTTCCCGTCACAGCCGCTATGAGTTCCCGTCACAGCCGCTATGCGTTCCCATCACAGCCGCTACGCGTTCCCGTCACAGCCGCTATGCGTTCCTGTTACAGCCGATATGCGTTCCCATCACAGCCGCTATGGATTCCCGTCACAGCCGCTGTATCTTCCCGTCACAGCCGCTGTGCGTTCCCGTCACAGCCGATATGCGTTCCCGTCACAGCCGCTATGAGTTCCCATCACAGCCGCTATGCATTCCTGTCACAGCCGCTATGCGTTCCCGTCAGAGCCGCTATGAGTTCCCGTCACAGCCGCTATGCGTTCCCGTCAGAGCCGCTATGCGTGAGCCGTCACAGCCGCTATGCGTTCCCGTCACAGCCGGTATGCGTTCCCGTCACAGCCGCTATGTCCTCCCGTCACAGCCGCTACACATTCCCGTCACAACCGCTATGAGTTCCCGTCACAGCAGCTATGTCTTCCCGTCACAGCCGCTATGCGTAAGCCATCACAGCTGCTATGAGTTCCCGTCACAGCCGCTATGCATTCCCATCACAGCCGCTATGCGTTCCCGTCACAGCCACTATAAGTTCCCGTCACAGCCGCTATGCGTTCCCGTCACAGCCGCTATGAGTTCCCGTCACAGCCGCTATGCGTTCCCGTCACAGCCGCTATGCGTTCCCGTCACAGAAGCTATGCGTTCCCGTCACAGCAGCTATGCGTTTCCGTCACAGCCGCTATGGGTTCCCGTCACAGCCGCTACGGGTTCCCGTCACAGCCGCTATGCGTTCCCGTCACAGCCGCTATGCGTTCCCGTCACAGCCAATATGCGTTCCCGTCACAGCAGCTATGCGGTCCCGTCACAGCCGCTAGGGGTTCCCGTCACAGCCGCTATGCGTTCCCGTCACAGCCGCTATGCGTTCCCGTCAGAGCCGCTATAAGTTCCCGTCACAGCCGCTATGCGTTCCCGTCAGAGCCGCTATAAGTTCCCTTCACAGCCGCTATGCGTTCCCGTCACAGCCGTTATGCGTTCCCGTCACAGCCCATATGCGTTCCCGTCACAGCCGCTATGCGGTCCCGTCACAGCCGCTAGGGGTTCCCGTCACAGCCGATATGCGTTCCCGTCACAACCGCTATGCGTTCCCGTCAGAGCCGCTATGAGTTCCCGTCACAGCCGTTATGCATTCCCGTCACAGCCGCTATGAGTTCCCGTCACAGCCGCTATGCGTTCCCATCACAGCCGCTATGCGTTCCCGTCAGAGCCGCTATGCATTCCCGTCACAGCTGCTAGGTCTTCCCGTCACAGCTGCTGCGTCTTCCCGTCACAACCGCTATGCGTTCCCTTCACAGCCGCTATGCGTGAGCCATCACAGCCGCTATGCGTTCCCGTCACAGCCGCTATGGAACCCGTCACAGCCGCTATGCGTTCCCATCACAGCCGCTATGAGTTCCTGTCACAGCCGCTACGCGTTCCCGTCACAGCCGCTATGCGGTCCGGTCACAGCCGCTATGCATTCCCGTCACAGCCGCTATGAGTTCCCGTCACAGCCGCTATGCGTTCCTGTCACAGCCGCTATGCGTTCCCGTCACAGCCGCTATGCGTTCCTGTCACAGCCGCTATGAGTTCCCACCACAGCCGCTATGCATTCCCGGCACAGCCGCTACGCGTTCCCGTCACAGTCGCTACGCGTTCCGGTCACAGCCTCTACGTGTTCCCGTCACAGTCGCTATGCGTTCCTGTCACAGCTGATAAGCATTCCCTTCACAGCCGCTACGCTTCCCGTCACAGCTGCTACGCATTCCCATTACAGCCGCTACGAGTTCCCGTCACAGCCGATATGCTTTCCCGTCACAGCCGCTATGAGTTCCCGTCACAGTCGCTATGCGTTCCCGTCACAGCCGCTATGAGTTCCCGTCACAGCCGCTATGCGTTCCCGTCACAGCCGCTATGTGTTCCCGTCACAGTCGCTATGTGTTCCCGTCACAGCCACTATGCGTTCCCGTTATAGCCGCTATGCTTTCCCATTACAGCCGTTATGCATTCCCGTCACAGCCGATATGCGTTCCCGTCACAGCCGGTATGGGTTCCCGTCACAGCCGGTATGGGTTCCCGTCACAGCCGCTAGGGGTTCCCGTCACAGCCGATATGCGTTCCCGTCACAGCCACTATGAGTTCCCGTCACAGCCGCTATGCGTTCCCGTCACAGCCGCTACGCGTTCCCGTCACAGCCGCTATGAGTTCCCGTCACAGCCGCTATGCATTACCATCACAGCCGCTATGGATTCCCGTCACAGCCGCTATATCTTCCCGTCACAGCTGCTATGTGTTCCCGTCAGAGCCGCTATGAGTTCCCGTCACAGCCGCTATGCGTTCCCGTCACAGCCACTATGCGTGAGCCGTCACAGCCGATATGCGTTCCCGTCACAGTCGGTATGGGTTCCCGTCACAGCCGCTATGCGTTCCCGTCACAGCCGCTATGCGTTCCCGTCACTGCTGTTATGCGTTCCCGTCACAGCCGCTATGCGTTCCCGTCACAGCCGTTATGCGTTCCCGTCACAGCCGCTATGAGTTCCCGTCACAGCCGCTATGCGTTCCCGTCACAGCCGCTATGCGTTCCCGTCACAGCCGTTATGCGTTCCCGTCACAGCCGATATGCGTTCCCGTCACAGTCGGTATGGGTTCCCTTCACAGCCGATATGCGTTCCCGTCACAGCCGCTACGCGTTCCCGTCACAGCCGCTACGCGTTCCCGTCACAGCCGATATGAGTTCCCGTCACAGCCGCTATGCGTTCCCGTCACAGCCGCTATGCGTTCCCGTCACAGCCGCTATCCGCTATGCGTTCCCGTCACAGCCGATATGCGTTCCCGTCACAGCCGCTACGCGTTCCCGTCACAGCCGATACGAGTTCCCGTCACAGCCGTTATGCATTCCCGTCACAGCCGCTATGCGTTCCCGTCACAGCCGCTATGCGTTCCCGTCACAGCCGTTATGCGTTCCCGTCACAGCCGATATGCATTCCCGTCACAGCCGGTATGGGTTCCCGTCACAGCCGCTATGCGGTCCCGTCACAGCCGCTACGGGTTCCCGTCACAGCTGATATGCGTTCCCGTCACAGCCGCTATGCGTTCCCGTCACAGCCGCTAGGGGTTCCCGTCACAGCCGTTATGCATTCCCGTCACAGCCTCTATGAGTTCCTGTCACAGCCGCTATGCGTTCCTGTCACAGCCGCTAGGCGTTCCCGTCACAGCCGCTATGCGTTCCCGTTACAGCCGATATGCGTTCCCATCACAGCCGCTATGGATTCCCGTCACAGCTGCTGTATCTTCCCGTCACAACCGCTATGCATTCCCGTCACAGCCGATTTGCGTTCTCGTCACAGCTGCTATGCATTCCTGTCACACCCGCTAAGCGTTCCCGTCACAGCCGCTATGCGTTCCCGTCACAGCCGCTATGCGTTCCCGTTACAGCCGCTATGAGTTCCCATCACAGCCGCTACGCGTTCCCGTCACAGCCGCTACGGGTACCCGTCACAGCCGATATGCGTTCCCGTCACAGCCGCTATGAGTTCCCATCACAGCCGGTATGCAATCCCGTCACAGCCGCTATGCGTTCCCGTCACAGCCGCTATGCGTTCCCGTCACAGCCGCTATGCGTTCCCGTCACAGCCGCTACGGGTTCCCGTTATAGCCGCTATGCATTCCCGTTACAGCCGTTATGCGTTCCCGTCACAGCCAATATGCGTTCCCGTCACAGCCGGTATGGGTTCCCGTCACAGCCGCTATGCGGTCCCGTCACAGCCGGTACGGGTTCCCGTCACCGCCGCTACGGGTTCCCGTCATAGCCTCTACACATTCCCGTCACAGTCACTACGCATTCCTGTCACAGCCGATAAGCGTTCCCTTCACAGCCGCTACGCGTTCCCGTCACAGCCGCTACGCATTCCCGTCACAGCCGCTACTTGTTCCTGTCACAGCTGCTACGCGTTCCCGTCAGAGCCGCTATGAGTTCCCGTCACAGCCGTTATGCATTCCCGTCACAGCCGCTATGAGTTCCCGTCACAGCCGCTATGCGTTCCCGTCACAGCCGCTATGCGTTCCCGTCAGAGCCGCTATGCATTCCCGTCACAGCCGCTAGGTCTTCCCGTCACAGCTGCTGCGTCTTCCCATCACAACCGCTATGCGTTCCCTTCACAGCTGCTATGCGTGAGCCGTCACAGCCGCTATGCGTTCCGTCACAGCCGCTATGCGTTCCCGTCACAGCCGCTATGCGTTCCCGTCACAGCCGCTATGCGTTCCCATCACAGCCGCTATGAGTTCCTGTCACAGCCGCTACGCGTTCCCGTCACAGCCGCTATGCGGTCTGGTCACAGCCGCTATGCATTCCCGTCACAGCCGTTATGCGTTCCCGTCACAGCCGATATGCATTCCCGTCACAGCCGGTATGGGTTCCCGTCACAGCCGCTACGGGTTCCCGTCACAGCTGATATGCGTTCCCGTCACAGCCGCTATGCGTTCCCGTCACAGCCGCTAGGGGTTCCCGTCACAGCCGTTATGCATTCCCGTCACAGCCTCTATGAGTTCCTGTCACAGCCGCTATGCGTTCCTGTCACAGCCGCTAGGCGTTCCCGTCACAGCCGCTATGCGTTCCCGTTACAGCCGATATGCGTTCCCATCACAGCCGCTATGGATTCCCGTCACAGCCGCTGTATCTTCCCGTCACAGCCGCTATGCATTCCCGTCACAGCCGATATGCGTTCTCGTCACAGCCGATATGCGTTCCCGTCACAGCCGCTATGAGTTCCCATCACAGCCGCTATGCATTCCTGTCACACCCGCTAAGCGTTCCCGTCACAGCCGCTATGCGTTCCCGTCACAGCCGCTATGCGTTCCCGTTACAGCCGCTATGAGTTCCCATCACAGCCGCTACGCGTTCCCGTCACAGCCCTACGGGTACCCGTCACAGCCGATATGCGTTCCCGTCACAGCCGCTATGAGTTCCCATCACAGCCGGTATGCAATCCCGTCACAGCCGCTATGCGTTCCCGTCACAGCCGCTATGCGTTCCCGTCACAGCCGCTACGGGTTCCCGTTATAGCCGCTATGCATTCCCGTTACAGCCGTTATGCGTTCCCGTCACAGCCAATATGCGTTCCCGTCACAGCCGGTATGGGTTCCCGTCACAGCCGCTATGCGGTCCCGTCACAGCCGCTATGCGTTCCCGTCACAGCCGGTATGGGTTCCCGTCACCGCCGCTACGGGTTCCCGTCATAGCCTCTACACATTCCCGTCACAGTCACTACGCATTCCTGTCACAGCCGATAAGCGTTCTCTTCACAGCCGCTACGCGTTCCCGTCACAGCCGCTACGCATTCCCGTCACAGCCGCTACTTGTTCCTGTCACAGCTGCTACAAGTTCCCATCACAGCCGCTACGCGTTCCCGCCACAGTCGCTACGCATTCCCGTCACAGCCTCTACGCATTCCCATTACAGCTGCTACAAGTTCCCGTCACAGCCGCTATGCGTTCCCATCACAGCCGCTACACGTTCCCGTCACAGCCGCTATGCGTTCCCGTTACAGCCGATATGCGTTCCCATCACAGCCGCTATGGATTCCCGTCACAGCCGCTGTATCTTCCCGTCACAGCCGCTGTGCGTTCCCGTCACAGCCGATATGCGTTCCCGTCACAGCCGCTATGCGTAAGCCATCACAGCTGCTATGAGTTCCCGTCACAGCCGCTATGCATTCCCATCACAGCCGCTATGCGTTCCCGTCACAGCCGCTATAAGTTCCCGTCACAGCCGCTATGCGTTCCCGTCACAGCCGCTATGAGTTCCCGTCACAGCCGCTATGCGTTCCCGTCACAGCCGCTATGCGTTCCCGTCACAGCCGCTATGCGTTCCCGTCACAGCAGCTATGCGTTCCCGTCACAGCCGCTATGGGTTCCCGTCACAGCCGCTACGGGTTCCCGTCACAGCCGCTATGCGTTCCCGTCACAGCCGCTATGCGTTCCCGTCACAGCCAATATGCGTTCCCGTCACAGCCGCTATGCGTTCCCGTCACAGCCAATATGCGTTCCCGTCACAGCCGCTATGCGGTCCCGTCACAGCTGCTAGGGGTTCCCGTCACAGCCGCTATGCGTTCCCGTCACAGCCGCTATGCGTTCCCGTCAGAGCCGCTATAAGTTCCCGTCACAGCCGCTATGCTTTCCCGTCAGAGCCGCTATGCGTGAGCCGTCACAGCTGCTATGAGTTCCCGTCACAGCCGCTATGAGTTCCCGTCACAGCCGCTATGCGTTCCCGTCACAGCCGTTATGCGTTCCCGTCACAGCCAATATGCGTTCCCGTCACAGCCGCTAGGGGTTCCCGTCACAGCCGCTATGCGTAAGCCATCACAGCTGCTATGAGTTCCCGTCACAGCCGCTATGCATTCCCATCACAGCCGCTATGCGTTCCCGTCACAGCCGCTATGCGTTCCCGTCACAGCCGCTATCCGCTATGCGTTCCTGTCATAGCCGTTATGCGTTCCCGTCACAGCCGATACGAGTTCCCGTCACAGCCGTTATGCATTCCCGTCACAGCCGCTATGCGTTCCTGTCACAGACGCTATGCGTTCCCGTCACAGCTGTTATGCGTTCCCGTCACAGCCGATATGCATTCCCGTCACAGCCGGTATGGGTTCCCGTCACAGCCGCTACGGGTTCCCGTCACAGCTTATATGCGTTCCCGTCACAGCTTATATGCGTTCCCGTCACAGCCGCTAGGGGTTCCCGTCACAGCCATTATGCATTCCCGTCACAGCCTCTATGAGTTCCTGTCACAGCCGCTATGCGTTCCTGTCACAGCCGCTAGGCGTTCCCGTCACAGCCGCTATGCATTCCCGTTACAGCCGATATGCGTTCCCATCACAGCCGCTATGGATTCCCGTCACAGCCGCTGTATCTTCCCGTCACAGCCGCTATGCATTCCCGTCACAGCCGATATGCGTTCTCGTCACAGCCGATATGCGTTCCCGTCACAGCCGCTATGAGTTCCCGTCACAGCCGCTATGCGTTCCCGTCACAGCCGCTATGCGTTCCCGTCACAGCCGCTATGCGTTCCCGTCACAGCCGTTATGCGTTCCCGTCACAGCCGATATGCGTTCCCGTCACAGTCGGTATGGGTTCCCATCACAGCCGATATGCGTTCCCGTCACAGCCGCTACGCGTTCCCGTCACAGCCACTACGCGTTCCCGTCACAGCCGATATGAGTTCCCGTCACAGCCGCTATGCGTTCCCGTCACAGCCGTTATGCGTTCCCGTCACAGCCGATATGCATTCCCGTCACAGCCGGTATGGGTTCCCGTCACAGCCGCTACGGGTTCCCGTCACAGCTGATATGCGTTCCCGTCACAGCCGCTATGCGTTCCCGTCACAGCCGCTAGGGGTTCCCGTCACAGCCGTTATGCATTCCCGTCACAGCCTCTATGAGTTCCTGTCACAGCCGCTATGTGTTCCTGTCACAGCCGCTAGGCGTTCCCGTCACAGCCGCTATGCGTTCCCGTTACAGCCGATATGCGTTCCCATCACAGCCGCTATGGATTCCCGTCACAGCCGCTGTATCTTCCCGTCACAGCCGCTATGCATTCCCGTCACAGCCGATATGCGTTCCCGTCACAGCCGCTATGAGTTCCCATCACAGCCGCTATGCATTCCTGTCACACCCGCTAAGCGTTCCCGTCACAGCCGCTATGCGTTCCCGTCACAGCCGCTATGCGTTCCCGTTACAGCAGCTATGAGTTCCCATCACAGCCGCTACGCGTTCCCGTCACAGCCGCTACGGGTACCCGTCACAGCCGATATGCGTTCCCGTCACAGCCGCTATGAGTTCCCATCACAGCCGGTATGCAATCCCGTCACAGCCGCTATGCGTTCCCGTCACAGCCGCTATGCGTTCCCGTCACAGCCGCTATGGGTTCCCGTTATAGCCGCTATGCATTCCCGTTATAGCCGTTATGCGTTCTCGTCACAGCCAATATGCGTTCCCGTCACAGCCGGTATGGGTTCCCGTCACAGCCGCTATGCGGTCCCGTCACAGCCGCTATGCGTTCCCGTCACAGCCGGTATGGGTTCCCGTCACCGCCGCTACGGGTTCCCGTCATAGCCTCTACACATTCCCGTCACAGTCACTACGCATTCCTGTCACAGCCGATAAGCGTTCCCTTCACAGCCGCTATGCGTTCCCGTCACAGCCGGTATGGGTTCCCGTCACCGCCGCTACGGGTTCCCGTCATAGCCTCTACACATTCCCGTCACAGTCACTACGCATTCCCGTCACAGCCGCTATGAGTTCCCGTCACAGCCGCTACGCATTCCCGTCACAGCCGCTACTTGTTCCTGTCACAGCTGCTACAAGTTCCCATCACAGCCGCTACGCGTTCCCGCCACAGTCGCTACGCATTCCGGTCACAGCCTCTACGCATTCCCATTACAGCTGCTACAAGTTCCAGTCACAGCCGCTATGCGTTCCCATCACAGCCGCTACACGTTCCCGTCACAGCCGCTATGCGTTCCCGTTACAGCCGATATGCGTTCCCATCACAGCCGCTATGGATTCCCGTCACAGCCGCTGTATCTTCCCGTCACAGCCGCTGTGCGTTCCCATCACAGCCGATATGCGTTCCCGTCACAGCCGCTATGAGTTCCCATCACAGCCGCTATGCATTCCTGTCACAGCCGCTATGCGTTCCCGTCAGAGCCGCTATGAGTTCCCGTCACAGCCGCTATGCGTTCCCGTCACAGCCGCTATGCGTGAGCCGTCACAGCCGCTATGCGTTCCCGTCACAGCCGGTATGCGTTCCCGTCACAGCCGCTATGTCCTCCCGTCACAGCCGCTACACATTCCCGTCACAACCGCTATGAGTTCCCGTCACAGCAGCTATGTCTTCCCGTCACAGCCGCTATGCGTAAGCCATCACAGCTGCTATGAGTTCCCGTCACAGCCGCTATGCATTCCCATCACAGCCGCTATGCGTTCCCGTCACAGCCGCTATAAGTTCCCGTCACAGCCGCTATGCGTTCCCGTCACAGCCGCTATGAGTTCCCGTCACAGCCGCTATGCGTTCCCGTCACAGCCGCTATGCGTTCCCGTCACAGCCGCTATGCGTTCCCGTCACAGCAGCTATGCGTTCCCGTCACAGCCGCTATGGGTTCCCGTCACAGCCGCTACGGGTTCCCGTCACAGCCGTTATGCGTTCCCGTCACAGCCGCTATGCGTTCCCGTCACAGCCAATATGCGTTCCCGTCACAGCCGCTATGCGTTCCCGTCACAGCCAATATGCGTTCCCGTCACAGCCGCTATGCGGTCCCGTCACAGCTGCTAGGGGTTCCCGTCACAGCCGCTATGCGTTCCCGTCACAGCCGCTATGCGTTCCCGTCAGAGCCGCTATAAGTTCCCGTCACAGCCGCTATGCTTTCCCGTCAGAGCCGCTATGCGTGAGCCGTCACAGCTGCTATGAGTTCCCGTCACAGCCGCTATGAGTTCCCGTCACAGCCGCTATGCGTTCCCGTCACAGCCGTTATGCGTTCCCGTCACAGCCAATATGCGTTCCCGTCACAGCCGCTATGCGGTCCCGTCACAGCCGCTAAGGGTTCCCGTCACAGCCGATATGCGTTCCCGTCACAGCCGCTATGCGTTCCCGTCAGAGCCGCTATGAGTTCCCGTCACAGCCGTTATGCATTCCCGTCACAGCCGCTATGAGTTCCCGTCACAGCCGCTATGCGTTCCCGTCACAGCCGCTATCCGCTATGCGTTCCCGTCACAGCCGTTATGCGTTCCCGTCACAGCCGATACGAGTTCCCGTCACAGCCGCTATGGATTCCCGTCACAGCCGCTGTATCTTCCCGTCACAGCCGCTATGCATTCCCGTTATAGCCGTTATGCGTTCTCGTCACAGCCAATATGCGTTCCCGTCACAGCCGGTATGGGTTCCCGTCACAGCCGCTATGCGGTCCCGTCACAGCCGCTATGCGTTCCCGTCACAGCCGGTATGGGTTCCCGTCACCGCCGCTACGGGTTCCCGTCATAGCCTCTACACATTCCCGTCACAGTCACTACGCATTCCTGTCACAGCCGATAAGCGTTCCCTTCACAGCCGCTATGCGTTCCCGTCACAGCCGGTATGGGTTCCCGTCACCGCCGCTACGGGTTCCCGTCATAGCCTCTACACATTCCCGTCACAGTCACTACGCATTCCCGTCACAGCCGCTATGAGTTCCCGTCACAGCCGCTACGCATTCCCGTCACAGCCGCTACTTGTTCCTGTCACAGCTGCTACAAGTTCCCATCACAGCCGCTACGCGTTCCCGCCACAGTCGCTACGCATTCCGGTCACAGCCTCTACGCATTCCCATTACAGCTGCTACAAGTTCCAGTCACAGCCGCTATGCGTTCCCATCACAGCCGCTACACGTTCCCGTCACAGCCGCTATGCGTTCCCGTTACAGCCGATATGCGTTCCCATCACAGCCGCTATGGATTCCCGTCACAGCCGCTGTATCTTCCCGTCACAGCCGCTGTGCGTTCCCATCACAGCCGATATGCGTTCCCGTCACAGCCGCTATGAGTTCCCATCACAGCCGCTATGCATTCCTGTCACAGCCGCTATGCGTTCCCGTCAGAGCCGCTATGAGTTCCCGTCACAGCCGCTATGCGTTCCCGTCACAGCCGCTATGCGTGAGCCGTCACAGCCGCTATGCGTTCCCGTCACAGCCGGTATGCGTTCCCGTCACAGCCGCTATGTCCTCCCGTCACAGCCGCTACACATTCCCGTCACAACCGCTATGAGTTCCCGTCACAGCAGCTATGTCTTCCCGTCACAGCCGCTATGCGTAAGCCATCACAGCTGCTATGAGTTCCCGTCACAGCCGCTATGCATTCCCATCACAGCCGCTATGCGTTCCCGTCACAGCCGCTATAAGTTCCCGTCACAGCCGCTATGCGTTCCCGTCACAGCCGCTATGAGTTCCCGTCACAGCCGCTATGCGTTCCCGTCACAGCCGCTATGCGTTCCCGTCACAGCCGCTATGCGTTCCCGTCACAGCAGCTATGCGTTCCCGTCACAGCCGCTATGGGTTCCCGTCACAGCCGCTACGGGTTCCCGTCACAGCCGTTATGCGTTCCCGTCACAGCCGCTATGCGTTCCCGTCACAGCCAATATGCGTTCCCGTCACAGCCGCTATGCGTTCCCGTCACAGCCAATATGCGTTCCCGTCACAGCCGCTATGCGGTCCCGTCACAGCTGCTAGGGGTTCCCGTCACAGCCGCTATGCGTTCCCGTCACAGCCGCTATGCGTTCCCGTCAGAGCCGCTATAAGTTCCCGTCACAGCCGCTATGCTTTCCCGTCAGAGCCGCTATGCGTGAGCCGTCACAGCTGCTATGAGTTCCCGTCACAGCCGCTATGAGTTCCCGTCACAGCCGCTATGCGTTCCCGTCACAGCCGTTATGCGTTCCCGTCACAGCCAATATGCGTTCCCGTCACAGCCGCTATGCGGTCCCGTCACAGCCGCTAAGGGTTCCCGTCACAGCCGATATGCGTTCCCGTCACAGCCGCTATGCGTTCCCGTCAGAGCCGCTATGAGTTCCCGTCACAGCCGTTATGCATTCCCGTCACAGCCGCTATGAGTTCCCGTCACAGCCGCTATGCGTTCCCGTCACAGCCGCTATCCGCTATGCGTTCCCGTCACAGCCGTTATGCGTTCCCGTCACAGCCGATACGAGTTCCCGTCACAGCCGCTATGGATTCCCGTCACAGCCGCTGTATCTTCCCGTCACAGCCGCTATGCATTCCCGTCACAGCCGATATGCGTTCTCGTCACAGCCGATATGCGTTCCCGTCACAGCCGCTATGAGTTCCCATCACAGCCGCTATGCATTCCTGTCACAGCCGCTAAGCGTTCCCGTCACAGCCGCTATGCGTTCCCGTCACAGCCGCTACGCGTTCCCGTCACAGCCGCTACAGGTACCCGTCACAGCCGATATGCATTCCCGTCACAGCCGCTATGAGTTCCCATCACAGCCGGTATGCAATCCCGTCACAGCCGCTATGCGTTCCCGTCACAGCCGCTATGCGTTCCCGTCACAGCCGCTACGGGTTCCCGTTATAGCCGCTATGCATTCCCGTTACAGCCGTTATGCGTTCCCGTCACAGCCAATATGCGTTCCCGTCACAGCCGGTATGGGTTTACGTCACAGCCGCTATGCGATCCCGTCACAGCCGCTATGCGTTCCCGTCACAGTCACTACGCATTCCTGTCACAGCCGCTACGCGTTCCCGCCACAGTCGCTACGCATTCCCGTCACAGCCTCTACGCATTCCCATTACAGCTGCTACAAGTTCCCGTCACAGCCGCTATTCGTTCCGATCACAGCCGCTACTCGTTCCCGTCACAGCCGCTAGGGGTTCCCGTCACAGCTGATATGCGTTCCCGTCACAGCCGCTATGAGTTCCCGTCACAGCCGCTATGCGTTCCCATCATAGCCGCTACGCGTTCCCGTCACAGCCGCTATGCGTTCCCGTTACAGCCGATATGCGTTCCCATCACAGCCGCTATGGATTCCCGTCACAGCCGCTGTATCTTCCCGTCACAGCCGCTGTGCGTTCCCGTCACAGCCGATATGCGTTCCCGTCACAGCCGCTATGAGTTCCCATCACAGCCGCTATGCATTCCTGTCACAGCCGCTATGCGTTCCCGTCAGAGCCGCTATGAGTTCCCGTCAGAGCCGCTATGCGTGAGCCGTCACAGCCGCTATGCGTTCCCGTCACAGCCGGTATGCGTTCCCGTCACAGCCGCTATGTCCTCCCGTCACAGCCGCTACACATTCCCGTCACAACCGCTATGAGTTCCCGTCACAGCAGCTATGTCTTCCCGTCACAGCCGCTATGCGTAAGCCATCACAGCTGCTATGAGTTCCCGTTACAGCCGCTATGCATTCCCATCACAGCCGCTATGCGTTCCCGTCACAGCCGCTATAAGTTCCCGTCACAGCCGCTATGCGTTCCCGTCACAGCCGCTATGAGTTCCCGTCACAGCCGCTATGCGTTCCCGTCACAGCCGTTATGCGTTCCCGTCACAGCCGATATGCGTTCCCGTCACAGCCGCTATGCGGTCCCGTCACAGCCGCTAGGGGTTCCCGTCACAGCCGCTATGCGTTCCCGTCAGAGCCGCTATGAGTTCCCGTCACAGCCGTTATGCATTCCCGTCACAGCCGCTATGAGTTCCCGTCACAGCCGCTATGCGTTCCCGTCACAGCCGCTATGCGTTCCCGTCAGAGCCGCTATGCGTTCCCGTCACAGCCGCTATGCATTCCCGTCACAGCCGCTAGGCGTTCCCGTCACAGCTGCTACGTCTTCCCGTCACAGCCGCTATGCGTTCCCTTCACAGCCGCTATGCGTGAGCCGTCACAGCCGCTATGCGTTCCCGTCACAGCCGCTATGCGTTCCCGTCACAGCCACTATGCGTTTCCGTCACAGCCGCTATGCGTTCCCGTCACAGCCGCTACGGGTTCCCGTTATAGCCGCTATGCGTTCCCGTCACAGCCGCTATGGGTTCCAGTCACAGCCGCTATGCGTTCCCGTCACAGCCGCTATGGGTTCCCGTCACAGCCGCTATGAGTTCCCGTCACAGCCGCTATGCGTTCCCGTCACAGCCGCTATGCGTTCCCGTCACAGCCGCTATAAGTTCCCGTCACAGCCGCTATAAGTTCCCGTCACAGCCGCTACGCGTTCCCGTCACAGTCGCTATGAGTTCCTGTCACAGCCGCTACGCGTTCCCGTCACAGCCGCTATGCGGTCCGGTCACAGCTGCTATGCATTCCCGTCACAGCCGCTATGAGTTCCCGTCACAGCCGCTATGCGTTCCCGTCACAGCCGCTATAAGTTCCCGTCACAGCCGCTACGCGTTCCCGTCACAGTCGCTATGAGTTCCTGTCACAGCCGCTACGCGTTCCCGTCACAGCCGCTATGCGGTCCGGTCACAGCCGCTATGCATTCCCGTCACAGCCGCTATGAGTTCCCGTCACAGCCGCTATGCGTTCCCGTCACAGCCGCTATGCGTTCCCGTCACAGCCGCTATGAGTTCCCGTCAGAGCCGCTATGCGTTCCCGTCACAGCCGCTATGTGTTCCCGTCACAGCCGCCATGAGTTCCCGTCACAGCCGCTATGCGTTCCCGTCACAGCTGCTATGCGTTCCCGTCACAGCCGCTATGCGTTCCCGTCACAGCCGCTATGCGATCCCGTCACAGCTGCTATGAGTTCTCGTCACAGCCGCTACGGGTTCCCGTTATAGCCGCTATGCGTTCCCTTCACAGCCGTTATGCGTTCCCGTCACAGCCGTTATGCGTTCCCGTCACAGCCGATATGCGTTCCCGTCACAGCCGCTATGCGGTTCCGTCACAGCCGCTAGGGGTTCCCGTCACAGCCGCTATGAGTTCCCGTCACAGCCGCTATGCGTTACCATCACAGCCGCTATGGATTCCCGTCACAGCCACTATATCTTCCCGTCACAGCCGCTATGCGTTCCCGTCACAACCGCTATCCGCTATGCGTTCCCGTCACAGCCGTTATGCGTTCCCGTCACAGCCGATATGCGTTCCTGTCACAGTCGGTATGGGTTCCCGTCACAGCTGCTATGCGGTCCCGTCACAGCCGCTACGGGTTCCCGTCACAGCCGATATGCGTTCCCATCACAGCCGCTATGGATTCCCATCACAGCCGCTGTATCTTCCCGTCACAGCCGCTATGCGTTCCCGTCACAGCCGATATGCGTTCCCGTCACAGCCGCTATGAGTTCCCATCACAGCCGCTATGCATTCCTGTCACAGCCGCGATGCGTTCCCGTCACAGCCGCTATGAGTTCCCATCACAGCCGCTATGCATTCCTGTCACAGCCGCTATGCATTCCCGTCAGAGCCGCTATGAGTTCCCGTCACAGCCGCTATGCGTTCCCGTCACAGCCGGTATGCGTTCCCGTCACAGCCGCTATGTCCTCCCGTCACAGCCGCTACACATTCCCGTCACAACCGCTATGAGTTCCCGTCACAGCCGCTATGCGTAAGCCATCACAGCTGCTATGAGTTCCCGTCACAGCCGCTATGCGTTCCCGTCACAGTCGCTATGAGTTCCCGTCACAGCCGCTATGAGTTCCCGTCACAGCCGCTATGCGTTCCCGTCACAGCCGCTATGCGTTCCCGTCACAGTCGCTATGAGTTCCCGTCACAGACGCTATGCGTTCCCGTCACAGCCGCTATGAGTTCCCGTCACAGCCGCTATGAGTTCCCGTCACAGCCGCTATGCGTTCCCGTCACAGCCGCTATGCGTGAGCCGTCACAGCTGCTATGAGTTCCCGTCACAGCCGCTATGAGTTCCCGTCACAGCCGCTATGAGTTCCCGTCACAGCCGCTATGCGTTCCCGTCACAGCCGTTATGCGTTCCCGTCACAGCCAATATGCGTTCCCGTCACAGCCGCTATGCGGTCCCGTCACAGCCGCTAGGGGTTCCCGTCACAGCCGCTATGCGTTCCCGTCAGAGCCGCTATGAGTTCCCGTCACAGCCGTTATGCATTCCCGTCACAGCCGCTATGAGTTCCCGTCACAGCCGCTATGCGTTCCCGTCACAGCCGCTATGCGTTCCCGTCAGAGCCGCTATGCGTTCCCGTCACAGCCGCTATGCATTCCCGTCACAGCCGCTAGGCGTTCCCGTCACAGCTGCTACGTCTTCCCGTCGCAGCCGCTATGCGTTCCCTTCACAGCCGCTATGCGTGAGCCGTCACAGCCGCTATGCGTTCCCGTCACAGCCGCTATGCGTTCCCGTCACAGCCACTATGCGTTTCCGTCACAGCCGCTATGCGTTCCCGTCACAGCCGCTACGGGTTACCGTTATAGCCGCTATGCGTTCCCGTCACAGCCGCTATGGGTTCCAGTCACAGCCGCTATGCGTTCCCTTCACAGCCGCTATGGGTTCCCGTCACAGCCGCTATGAGTTCCCGTCACAGCCGCTATGCGTTCCCGTCACAGCCGCTATAAGTTCCCGTCACAGCCGCTATGCTTTCCCGTCAGAGCCGCTATGCGTGAGCCGTCACAGCTGCTATGAGTTCCCGTCACAGCCGCTATGAGTTCCCGTCACAGCCGCTATGCGTTCCCGTCACAGCCGTTATGCGTTCCCGTCACAGCCAATATGCGTTCCCGTCACAGCCGCTAGGGGTTCCCGTCACAGCCGCTATGCGTAAGCCATCACAGCTGCTATGAGTTCCCGTCACAGCCGCTATGCATTCCCATCACAGCCGCTATGCGTTCCCGTCACAGCCGCTATGCGTTCCCGTCACAGCCGCTATCCGCTATGCGTTCCCGTCATAGCCGTTATGCGTTCCCGTCACAGCCGATACGAGTTCCCGTCACAGCCGTTATGCATTCCCGTCACAGCCGCTATGCGTTCCTGTCACAGACGCTATGCGTTCCCGTCACAGCTGTTATGCGTTCCCGTCACAGCCAATATGCGTTCCCGTCACAGCCGCTATGCGGTCCCGTCACAGCCGCTAGGGGTTCCCGTCACAGCCGCTATGCGTTCCCGTCAGAGCCGCTATGAGTTCCCGTCACAGCCGTTATGCATTCCCGTCACAGCCGCTATGAGTTCCCGTCACAGCCGCTATGCGTTCCCGTCACAGCCGCTATGCGTTCCCGTCAGAGCCGCTATGCGTTCCCGTCACAGCCGCTATGCATTCCCGTCACAGCCGCTAGGCGTTCCCGTCACAGCTGCTACGTCTTCCCGTCGCAGCCGCTATGCGTTCCCTTCACAGCCGCTATGCGTGAGCCGTCACAGCCGCTATGCGTTCCCGTCACAGCCGCTATGCGTTCCCGTCACAGCCACTATGCGTTTCCGTCACAGCCGCTATGCGTTCCCGTCACAGCCGCTACGGGTTACCGTTATAGCCGCTATGCGTTCCCGTCACAGCCGCTATGGGTTCCAGTCACAGCCGCTATGCGTTCCCTTCACAGCCGCTATGGGTTCCCGTCACAGCCGCTATGAGTTCCCGTCACAGCCGCTATGCGTTCCCGTCACAGCCGCTATGCGTTCCCGTCACAGCCGCTATAAGTTCCCGTCACAGCCGCTATGCTTTCCCGTCAGAGCCGCTATGCGTGAGCCGTCACAGCTGCTATGAGTTCCCGTCACAGCCGCTATGAGTTCCCGTCACAGCCGCTATGCGTTCCCGTCACAGCCGTTATGCGTTCCCGTCACAGCCAATATGCGTTCCCGTCACAGCCGCTAGGGGTTCCCGTCACAGCCGCTATGCGTAAGCCATCACAGCTGCTATGAGTTCCCGTCACAGCCGCTATGCATTCCCATCACAGCCGCTATGCGTTCCCGTCACAGCCGCTATGCGTTCCCGTCACAGCCGCTATCCGCTATGCGTTCCCGTCATAGCCGTTATGCGTTCCCGTCACAGCCGATACGAGTTCCCGTCACAGCCGTTATGCATTCCCGTCACAGCCGCTATGCGTTCCTGTCACAGACGCTATGCGTTCCCGTCACAGCTGTTATGCGTTCCCGTCACAGCCGATATGCATTCCCGTCACAGCCGGTATGGGTTCCCGTCACAGCCGCTACGGGTTCCCGTCACAGCTGATATGCGTTCCCGTCACAGCCGCTATGCGTTCCCGTCACAGCCGCTAGGGGTTCCCGTCACAGCCATTATGCATTCCCGTCACAGCCTCTATGAGTTCCTGTCACAGCCGCTATGCGTTCCTGTCACAGCCGCTAGGCGTTCCCGTCACAGCCGCTATGCGTTCCCGTTACAGCCGATATGCGTTCCCATCACAGCCGCTATGGATTCCCGTCACAGCCGCTGTATCTTCCCGTCACAGCCGCTATGCATTCCCGTCACAGCCGATATGCGTTCTCGTCACAGCCGATATGCGTTCCCGTCACAGCCGCTATGAGTTCCCGTCACAGCCGCTATGCGTTCCCGTCACAGCCGCTATGCGTTCCCGTCACAGCCGCTATGCGTTCCCGTCACAGCCGTTATGCGTTCCCGTCACAGCCGATATGCGTTCCCGTCACAGTCGGTATGGGTTCCCATCACAGCCGATATGCGTTCCCGTCACAGCCGCTACGCGTTCCCGTCACAGCCACTACGCGTTCCCGTCACAGCCGATATGAGTTCCCGTCACAGCCGCTATGCGTTCCCGTCACAGCCGTTATGCGTTCCCGTCACAGCCGATATGCATTCCCGTCACAGCCGGTATGGGTTCCCGTCACAGCCGCTACGGGTTCCCGTCACAGCTGATATGCGTTCCCGTCACAGCCGCTATGCGTTCCCGTCACAGCCGCTAGGGGTTCCCGTCACAGCCGTTATGCATTCCCGTCACAGCCTCTATGAGTTCCTGTCACAGCCGCTATGCGTTCCTGTCACAGCCGCTAGGCGTTCCCGTCACAGCCGCTATGCGTTCCCGTTACAGCCGATATGCGTTCCCATCACAGCCGCTATGGATTCCCGTCACAGCCGCTGTATCTTCCCGTCACAGCCGCTATGCATTCCCGTCACAGCCGATATGCGTTCTCGTCACAGCCGATATGCGTTCCCGTCACAGCCGCTATGAGTTCCCATCACAGCCGCTATGCATTCCTGTCACACCCGCTAAGCGTTCCCGTCACAGCCGCTATGCGTTCCCGTCACAGCCGCTATGCGTTCCCGTTACAGCAGCTATGAGTTCCCATCACAGCCGCTACGCGTTCCCGTCACAGCCGCTACGGGTACCCGTCACAGCCGATATGCGTTCCCGTCACAGCCGCTACGCGTTCCCGTCACAGCCGCTACGGGTACCCGTCACAGCCGCTATGCGTTCCCGTTACAGCAGCTATGAGTTCCCATCACAGCCGCTACGCGTTCCCGTCACAGCCGCTATGAGTTCCCATCACAGCCGGTATGCAATCCCGTCACAGCCGCTATGCGTTCCCGTCACAGCCGCTATGGGTTCCCGTTATAGCCGCTATGCATTCCCGTTATAGCCGTTATGCGTTCTCGTCACAGCCAATATGCGTTCCCGTCACAGCCGGTATGGGTTCCCGTCACAGCCGCTATGCGGTCCCGTCACAGCCGCTATGCGTTCCCGTCACAGCCGGTATGGGTTCCCGTCACCGCCGCTACGGGTTCCCGTCATAGCCTCTACACATTCCCGTCACAGTCACTACGCATTCCTGTCACAGCCGATAAGCGTTCCCTTCACAGCCGCTATGCGTTCCCGTCACAGCCGGTATGGGTTCCCGTCACCGCCGCTACGGGTTCCCGTCATAGCCTCTACACATTCCCGTCACAGTCACTACGCATTCCCGTCACAGCCGCTATGAGTTCCCGTCACAGCCGCTACGCATTCCCGTCACAGCCGCTACTTGTTCCTGTCACAGCTGCTACAAGTTCCCATCACAGCCGCTACGCGTTCCCGCCACAGTCGCTACGCATTCCCGTCACAGCCTCTACGCATTCCCATTACAGCTGCTACAAGTTCCAGTCACAGCCGCTATGCGTTCCCATCACAGCCGCTACACGTTCCCGTCACAGCCGCTATGCGTTCCCGTTACAGCCGATATGCGTTCCCATCACAGCCGCTATGGATTCCCGTCACAGCCGCTGTATCTTCCCGTCACAGCCGCTGTGCGTTCCCATCACAGCCGATATGCGTTCCCGTCACAGCCGCTATGAGTTCCCATCACAGCCGCTATGCATTCCTGTCACAGCCGCTATGCGTTCCCGTCAGAGCCGCTATGAGTTCCCGTCACAGCCGCTATGCGTTCCCGTCACAGCCGCTATGCGTGAGCCGTCACAGCCGCTATGCGTTCCCGTCACAGCCGGTATGCGTTCCCGTCACAGCCGCTATGCATTACCATCACAGCCGCTATAGATTCCCGTCACAGCCGCTATATCTTCCCGTCACAGCCGCTATGCGTTCCCGTCACAGCTGCTATGCGTTCCCGTCACAGCTGCTATGCGTTCCCGTCACAGCCGCTATGAGTTCATGTCACAGCCGCTATGCGTTCCCGTCACAGCCGCTATGCGTTCCCGTCACAGCCATTATGCATTCCCGTCACAGCCGTTACGCGTTCCCGTCACAGCCGCTATGCGTTCCCGTTACAGCCGATATGCGTTCCCATCACAGCCGCTATGGATTCCCATCACAGCCGCTGTATCTTCCCGTCACAGCCGCTATGCGTTCCCGTCACAGCCGATATGCATTCCCGTCACAGCCGCTATGAGTTCCCATCACAGCCGCTATGCATTCCTGTCACAGCCGCTATGCATTCCCGTCAGAGCCGCTATGAGTTCCTGTCACAGCCGCTATGCGTTCCCGTCACAGCTGCTATGAGTTCCCGTCACAGCCGCTATGAGTTACCGTCACAGCCGCTATGCGTTCCCGTCACAGCTGCTATGAGTTCCCGTCACAGCCGCTATGAGTTCCCGTCACAGCCGCTATGAGTTCCCGTCACAGCCGCTATGCGTTCCCGTCACAGCCGCTATGCGTTCCCGTCACAGTCGCTATGAGTTCCCGTCACAGACGCTATGCGTTCCCGTCACAGCCACTATGCGTTCCCGTTATAGCCGCTATGCTTTCCCATTACAGCCGTTATGCATTCCCGTCACAGCCGATATGCGTTCCCGTCACAGCTGCTATGAGTTCCCGTCACAGCCGCTATGAGTTACCGTCACAGCCGCTATGCGTTCCCGTCACAGCTGCTATGCGTTCCCGTCACAGCCGCTATGAGTTCCCGTCACAGCCGCTATGAGTTCCCGTTACAGCCGCTATGCGTTCCCGTCACAGTCGCTATGCGTTCCCGTCACAGCCACTATGCGTTCCCGTTATAGCCGCTATGCTTTCCCATTACAGCCGTTATGCATTCCCGTCACAGCCGATATGCGTTCCCGTCACAGCCGGTATGGGTTCCCGTCACAGCCGGTATGTAGTCCCGTCACAGCAGCTATGCGTTCCCGTCACAGTCGGTATGGGTTCCCGTCACAGCCTCTACACATTCCCGTCACAGTCACTACGCGTTCCTGTCACAGCCGATAAGCGTTCCCTTCACAGCCGCTACGCGTTCCCGTCACAGCCGCTACGCATTCCCGTCACAGCCGCTATGAGTTCCCGTCACAGCCGCTATGCATTACCATCACAGCCGCTATAGATTCCCGTCACAGCCGCTATATCTTCCCGTCACAGCCGCTATGCGTTCCCGTCACAGCTGCTATGCATTCCCGTCACAGCCGCTATGCGTTCCCGTCACAGCCGTTATGCGATCCCGTCACAGCCGCTATGAGTTCCCGTCACAGCCGCTATGCATTCCCGTCACAGCCGTTATGCGTTCCCGTCACAGCCGTTACGCGTTCCCGTCACAGTCGTTACGCGTTCCCGTCACAGCCGCTATGCGTTCCCGTTACAGCCGATATGCGTTCCCATCACAGCCGCTATGGATTCCCATCACAGCCGCTGTATCTTCCCGTCACAGCCGCTATGCGTTCCCGTCACAGCCGATATGCGTTCCCGTCACAGCCGCTATGAGTTCCCATCACAGCCGCTATGCATTCCTGTCACAGCCGCTATGCATTCCCGTCAGAGCCGCTATGAGTTCCTGTCACAGCCGCTATGCGTTCCCGTCACAGCCGCTAAGCGTGAGCCGTCACAGCCATTATGCGTTCCCGTCACAGCCGCTATGCGTTCCCGTCACAGCTGCTATGAGTTCCCGTCACAGCCGCTATGAGTTACCGTCACAGCCGCTATGCGTTCCCGTCACAGCCGCTATGCGTTCCCGTCACAGCCGCTATGAGTTCCCGTCACAGCCGCTATGAGTTCCCGTCACAGCCGCTATGCGTTCCCGTCACAGTCGCTATGAGTTCCCGTCACAGACGCTATGCGTTCCCGTCACAGCCACTATGCGTTCCCGTTATAGCTGCTATGCTTTCCCATTACAGCCGTTATGCATTCCCGTCACAGCCGATATGCGTTCCCGTCACAGCCGGTATGGGTTCCCGTCACAGCCGGTATGGGTTCCCGTCACAGCCGCTATGTAGTCCCGTCACAGCAGCTATGCGTTCCCGTCACAGTCGGTACGGCTTCCCGTCACCGCCGCTACGGGTTCCCGTCACAGCCTCTACACATTCCCGTCACAGTCACTACGCGTTCCTGTCACAGCCGATAAGCGTTCCCTTCACAGCCGCTACGCGTTCCCGTCACAGCCGCTACGCATTCCCGTCACAGCCGCTACGCATTCCCGTCACAGCCGCTACGAGTTCCCATCACAGCTGCTACAAGTTCCCATCACAGCCGCTACGCGTTCCCGCCACAGTCGCTACGCATTCCCGTCACAGCCTCTACGCATTCCCGTTACAGCCACTACGAGTTCCCGTCACAGCCGCTATTCGTTCCGATCACAGCCGCTACGCGTTCCCGTCACAGCCGCTAGGGGTTCCCGTCACAGCCGATATGCGTTCCCGTCACAGCCGCTATTAGTTCCCGTCACAGCCGCTATGTGTTCCCGTCACAGCCGCTACGCATTCCCGTCACAGCCGCTATGAGTTCCCGTCACAGCCGCTATGCATTACCATCACAGCCGCTATAGATTCCCGTCACAGCCGCAATATCTTCCCGTCACAGCCGCTATGCGTTCCCATCACAGCTGCTATGCGTTCCCGTCACAGCCGCTATGCGTTCCCGTCACAGCCGTTATGCGTTCCCGTCACAGCCGCTATGAGTTCCCGTCACAGCCGCTATGCGTTCCCGTCACAGCCGCTATGCATTCCCGTCACAGCCGTTATGCGTTCCCGTCACAGCCGTTACGCGTTCCCGTCAGAGCCGCTATGAGTTCCCGTCACAGCCGCTACACGTTCCCGTCACAGCCGCTATGCGTTCCCGTCACAGCCGCTACGTGTTCCCGTCACAGCCGCTATGCGTTCCCGTCACAGCCGCTAGGGGTTCCCATCACAGCCGATATGCATACCCGTCACAGCCTCTATGAGTTCCTGTCACAGCCGCTATGCGTTCCCGTCACAGCCGCTACGCGTTCCCGTCACAGCCGCTATGCGTTCCCGTTACAGCCGATATGCGTTCCCATCACAGCCGCTATGGATTCCCATCACAGCCGCTGTATCTTCCCGTCACAGCCGCTATGCGTTCCCGTCACAGCCGATATGCGTTCCCGTCACAGCCGCTATGAGTTCCCATCACAGCCGCTATGCATTCCTGTCACAGCCGCTATGCATTCCCGTCAGAGCCGCTATTAGTTCCTGTCACAGCCGCTATGCGTTCCCGTCACAGCCGCTAAGCGTGAGCCGTCACAGCCACTATGCGTTCCCGTCACAGCCGCAATGCGTTCCCGTCACAGCCGCTATGCGTTCCCGTCACAGCTGCTATGAGTTCCCGTCACAGCCGCTATGAGTTACCGTCACAGCCGCTATGCGTTCCCGTCACAGCTGCTATGCGTTCCCGTCACAGCCGCTATGAGTTCCCGTCACAGCCGCTATGAGTTCCCGTCACAGCCGCTATGCGTTCCCGTCACAGTCGCTATGAGTTCCCGTCACAGACGCTATGCGTTCCCGTCACAGCCACTATGCGTTCCCGTTATAGCCGCTATGCTTTCCCATTACAGCCGTTATGCATTCCCGTCACAGCCGATATGCGTTTCCGTCACAGCCGGTATGGGTTCCCGTCACAGACGCTATGCGTTCCCGTCACAGCCACTATGCGTTCCCGTTATAGCCGCTATGCTTTCCCATTACAGCCGTTATGCATTCCCGTCACAGCCGATATGCGTTCCCGTCACAGCCGGTATGGGTTCCCGTCACAGCCGGTATGGGTTCCCGTCACAGCCGCTATGTAGTCCCGTCACAGCAGCTATGCGTTCCCGTCACAGTCGGTACGGCTTCCCGTCACCGCCGCTACGGGTTCCCGTCACAGCCTCTACACATTCCCGTCACAGTCACTACGCGTTCCTGTCACAGCCGATAAGCGTTCCCTTCACAGCCGCTACGCGTTCCCGTCACAGCCGCTACGCATTCCCGTCACAGCCGCTACGCATTCCCGTCACAGCCGCTACGAGTTCCCATCACAGCTGCTACAAGTTCCCATCACAGCCGCTACGCGTTCCCGCCACAGTCGCTACGCATTCCCGTCACAGCCTCTACGCATTCCCGTTACAGCCACTACGAGTTCCCGTCACAGCCGCTATTCGTTCCGATCACAGCCGCTACGCGTTCCCGTCACAGCCGCTAGGGGTTCCCGTCACAGCCGATATGCGTTCCCGTCACAGCCGCTATTAGTTCCCGTCACAGCCGCTATGTGTTCCCGTCACAGCCGCTACGCATTCCCGTCACAGCCGCTATGAGTTCCCGTCACAGCCGCTATGCATTACCATCACAGCCGCTATAGATTCCCGTCACAGCCGCTATATCTTCCCGTCACAGCCGCTATGCGTTCCCATCACAGCTGCTATGCGTTCCCGTCACAGCCGCTATGCGTTCCCGTCACAGCCGTTATGCGTTCCCGTCACAGCCGCTATGAGTTCCCGTCACAGCCGCTATGCGTTCCCGTCACAGCCGCTATGCATTCCCGTCACAGCCGTTATGCGTTCCCGTCACAGCCGTTACGCGTTCCCGTCAGAGCCGCTATGAGTTCCCGTCACAGCCGCTACACGTTCCCGTCACAGCCGCTATGCGTTCCCGTCACAGCCGCTACGTGTTCCCGTCACAGCCGCTATGCGTTCCCGTCACAGCCGCTAGGGGTTCCCATCACAGCCGATATGCATACCCGTCACAGCCTCTATGAGTTCCTGTCACAGCCGCTATGCGTTCCCGTCACAGCCGCTACGCGTTCCCGTCACAGCCGCTATGCGTTCCCGTTACAGCCGATATGCGTTCCCATCACAGCCGCTATGGATTCCCATCACAGCCGCTGTATCTTCCCGTCACAGCCGCTATGCGTTCCCGTCACAGCCGATATGCGTTCCCGTCACAGCCGCTATGAGTTCCCATCACAGCCGCTATGCATTCCTGTCACAGCCGCTATGCATTCCCGTCAGAGCCGCTATTAGTTCCTGTCACAGCCGCTATGCGTTCCCGTCACAGCCGCTAAGCGTGAGCCGTCACAGCCACTATGCGTTCCCGTCACAGCCGCAATGCGTTCCCGTCACAGCCGCTATGCGTTCCCGTCACAGCTGCTATGAGTTCCCGTCACAGCCGCTATGAGTTACCGTCACAGCCGCTATGCGTTCCCGTCACAGCCGCTATGCGTTCCCGTCACAGCCGCTATGAGTTCCCGTCACAGCCGCTATGAGTTCCCGTCACAGCCGCTATGCGTTCCCGTCACAGTCGCTATGAGTTCCCGTCACAGACGCTATGCGTTCCCGTCACAGCCACTATGCGTTCCCGTTATAGCCGCTATGCTTTCCCATTACAGCCGTTATGCATTCCCGTCACAGCCGATATGCGTTTCCGTCACAGCCGGTATGGGTTCCCGTCACAGCCGGTATGGGTTCCCGTCACAGCCGCTATGCGGTCCCGTCACAGCAGCTATGCGTTCCCGTCACAGCCGGTATGGGTTCCCGTCACCGCCGATACGGGTTCCCGTCACCGCCGATACGGGTTCCCGTCACAGCCTCTACACATTCCCGTCACAGTCACTACGCGTTCCTGTCACAGCCGATAAGCGTTCCCTTCACAGCCGATATGCGTTCCCGTCACAGCCGCTACGCATTCCCGTCACAGCCGCTACGCATTCCCGTCACAGCCGCTACGAGTTCCCATCACAGCTGCTACAAGTTCCCATCACAGCCGCTACGCGTTCCCGCCACAGTCGCTACGCATTCCCGTCACAGCCTCTACGCATTCCCGTTACAGCCGCTACGAGTTCCCGTCACAGCCGCTATTCGTTCCGATCACAGCCGCTACGCGTTCCCGTCACAGCCGCTAGGGGTTCCCGTCACAGCCGATATGCGTTCCCGTCACAGCCGCTATGAGTTCCCGTCACAGCCGCTATGTGTTCCCGTCACAGCCGCTACGCGTTCCCGTCACAGCCGCTATGAGTTCCCGTCACAGCCGCTATGCATTACCATCACAGCCGCTATAGATTCCCGTCACAGCCGCTATATCTTCCCGTCACAGCCGCTATGCGTTCCCGTCACAGCTGCTATGCGTTCCCGTCACAGCCGCTATGCGTTCCCGTCACAGCCGATACGAGTTCCCGTCATAGCCGCTATGCGTTCCCTTCACAGCCGCTATGCGTTCCAGTCACAGCCACTATCCGCTATGCGTTCCCGTCACAGCCGTTATGCGTTCCCGTCACAGCCGATATGCGTTCCCGTCACAGCCGATATGCTTCCCGTCACACCTGGTATGGGTTCCCGTCACAGCCGCTATGCGGTCCCGTCACAGCCGCTACGGGTTCCCGTCACAGCTGATATGCGTTCCCGTCACAGCCGCTATGCGTTCCCGTCACAGCCGCTAGGGGTTCCCGTCACAGCCGATATGCATACCCGTCACAGCCTCTATGAGTTCCTGTCACAGCCGCTATGCGTTCCTGTCACAGCCGCTAGGCGTTCCCGTCACAGCCGATATGCGTTCCCATCACAGCCGCTATGGATTCCCGTCACAGCCGCTGTATCTTCCCGTCACAGCCGCTATGCATTCCCGTCACAGCCGATATGCATTCCCGTCACAGCCGATACGAGTTCCCGTCACAGCCGCTATGCGTTCCCGTCACAGCCGCTATGCGTTCCCGTCACAGCCGCTATCCGCTATGCGTTCCCGTCACAGCCGTTATGCGTTCCCGTCACAGCCGTTATGCGTTCCCGTCACAGCCGATATGCGTTCCCGTCACAGCCGGTATGGGTTCCCGTCACAGCCGCTATGCGGTCCCGTCACAGCCGCTACGGGTTCCCGTCACAGCTGATATGCGTTCCCGTCACAGCCGCTATGCGTTCCCGTCACAGCCGCTATGCGTTACCGTCACAGCCGCTAGGGGTTCCCGTCACAGCCGATATGCATACCCGTCACAGCCTCTATGAGTTCCTGTCACAGCCACTATGCGTTCCTGTCACAGCCGCTAGGCGTTCCCGTCACAGCCGCTATGCGTTCCCGTTACAGCCGATATGCGTTCCCATCACAGCCGCTATGGATTCCCATCACAGCCGCTGTATCTTCCCGTCACAGCCGCTATGAGTTCCCATCACAGCCGCTATGCATTCCTGTCACAGCCGCTAAGCGTTCCCGTCACAGCCGCTATGCGTTCCCGTCACAGCTGCTATGCGTTCCCGTCACAGCCGCTATGAGTTCCCGTCACAGCCGCTACGCGTTACCGTCACAGCCGCTACGGGTACCCGTCACAGCCGATATGCGTTCCCGTCACAGCCGCTATGAGTTCCCATCACAGCCGGTATGCATTCCCATCACAGCCGCTATGTGTTCCATTCACAGCCGCTACGGGTTCCCGTTATAGCCGCTACGGGTTCCCGTTATAGCCGCTATGCGTTCCCTTTACAGCCGTTATGCGTTCCCGTCACAGCCGCTATGCAGTCCCATCACAGCCGCTATGCGGTCCCATCACAGCCGCTATGCGTTCCCGTCACAGCCAGTATGGGTTCCCGTCACCGCCGCTACGGGTTCCCGTCACAGCCTCTACACATTCCCGTCACAGTCACTACGCATTCCTGTCACAGCCGATAAGCGTTCCCTTCACAGCCGCTACGCGTTCCAGTCACAGCCGCTACGCATTCCCGTCACAGCCGCTACGAGTTCCCATCACAGTTGCTACAAGTTCCCATCACAGCCGCTACGCGTTCCCGCCACAGTCGCTACGCATTCCCGTCACAGCCTCTACGCATTCCCGTTACAGCTGCTACAAGTTCCCGTCACAGCCGCTATTCGTTCCGATCACAGCCGCTAAGCGTTCCCATCACAGCCGCTAGGGGTTCCCGTCACAGCCGATATGCGTTCCCGTCACAGCCGCTATGAGTTCCCGTCACAGCCGCTATTCGTTCTCATCACAGCCGCTACGCATTCCCGTCACAGCCGCTATGCGTTCCCGTTACAGCCGATATGCGTTCCCATCACAGCCGCTATGGATTCCCGTCACAGCCGCTGTATCTTCCCGTCACAGCCGCTATGCGTTCCCGTCACAGCCGATATGCGTTCCCATCACAGCCGCTATGAGTTCCCATCACAGCCGCTATGCATTCCCTTCACAGCCGCTATGCGTTCCCGTCAGAGCCGCTATGAGTTCCCGTCACAGCCGCTATGAGTTCCCGTCACAGCCGCTAAGCGTGAGCCGTCACAGCCACTATGCGTTCCCGTCACAGCCGCTATGCGTTCCCGTCACAGCCGCTATGCGTTCCCGTCACAGCCGCTATGAGTTCCCGTCACAGCCGCTATAAGTTACCGTCACAGCCGCTATGAGTTACCGTCACAGCCGCTATGCGTTCCCGTCACAGCCGCTATGCGTTCCCGTCACAGCCACTACGGGTTCCCGTTATAGCCGCTATGCATTCCCGTCACAGCCGTTATGCGTTCCCGTCACAGCCGATATGCGTTCCCGTCACAGCCGGTATGGGTTCCCGTCACAGCCGCTACGGGTTCCCGTCACAGCCGATATGCGTTCCCTTCACAGCCGCTATGCGTTCCCGTCACAGCCGCTACGGGTTCCCATCACAGCCGATATGCGTTCCCGTCACAGCCGCTATGAGTTCCCGTCACAGCCGCTATGCGTTCCTGTCACAGCCGCTATGCGTTCCCGTCACAGCCGCTATGCGTTCCCGTCACAGCCGGTATGGGTTCCCGTCACAGCCGCTATGCATTCCCTTCACAGCCGCTATACGGTCCCGTCACAGCCGCTATGAGTTCCCGTCACAGCCTCTACACATTCCCGTCACAGTCACTACACGTTCCTGTCACAGCCGATAAGCGTTCCTTTCACAGCCGCTACGCGTTCCCGTCACAGCTGCTATGTCTTCCTGTCACAGCCGCTATGCGTTCCCATCAGAGCCGCTATGCGTGAGCCGTCACAGCCGCTATGCGTTCCCGTCACAGCCGCTATGAGTTCCCGCCACAGCCGCTTTGCATTCCCGTCACAGCCGCTACGCGTTCCCGTCACAGTCGCTATGCGTTCCGGTCACAGCCTCTACGCGTTCCCGTCACAGTCGCTACGCGTTCCTGTCACAGCTAATAAGCATTCCCTTCACAGCCGCTATGCTTCCCGTTACAGCTGCTACGCATTCCCATTACAGCCGCTACGAGTTCCCGTCACAGCCGCTACTGGTTCCCATCACAGCCGCTATGCTTTCCCGTCACAGCCGCTATGAGTTCCCGTCACAGCCGCTATGCGTTCCCATCACAGCCGCTATGAGTTCCCGTCACAGCCGCTATGTGTTCCCGTCACAGTCGCTATGAGTTCCCGTCACAGACGCTATGCGTTCCCGTCACAGCCACTATGCGTTCCCGTTATAGCCGCTATGCGTTCCCGTCACAGCCGATATGCGTTCCCGTCACAGCCGGTATGGGTTCCTGTCACAGCCGCTTTGCGGTCCCGTCACAGCTGCTATGCATTCCCGTCACAGCCGGTATGGGTTCCCATCACAGCCGCTACGGGTTCCCGTCACAGCCGCTACGGGTTCCCGTCACAGCCTCTACGCATTCCCGTCACAGTCACTACGGGTTCCCGTCACAGCCTCTACGCATTCCCGTCACAGTCACTACGCGTTCCTGTCACAGCCGATAAGCGTTCCCTTCACAGCCGCTACGCGTTCCCGTCACAGCCGCTACACATTCCCGTCACAGCCGCTACGAGTTCCCGTCACAGCCGCTACGAGTTCCCATCACAGCCGATACACGTTCCCGTCACAGTCGCCACGCATTTCCGTCACAGCCTCTACGCATTCCCGTCACAGTCACTACGCATTCCTGTCACAGCCGATAAGCGTTCCTTTCACAGATGCTACGCGTTCCCGTCACAGCCGCTACGGGTTCCCGTCACAGCTGATATGCGTTCCCGTCACAGCCGCTATAAGTTCCCATCACAGCCGCTACGCGTTCCCGTCACAGCCGCTACGGGTTCCCGTCACAGCCGCTATGCGTTCCCGTCACAGCCGCTATGAGTTCCCATCACAGCCGCTATGCATTCCCGTCACAGCCGCTACGCGTTCCCGTCACAGCCGCTACGCGTTCCCGTCACAGCTGCTACGTCTTCCCATCACAGCCGCTATGAGTTCCCGTCACAGCCGCTATGAGTTCCCGTCACAGCCGCTACGGGTTCCTGTCACAGCCGATATGCGTTCCCGTCACAGCCGATATGCGTTCCCGTCACAGCCGGTATGGATTCCCGTCACAGCCGCTATGAGTTCCCGTCACAGCCGCTACGGGTTCCCGTCACAGCCGATATGCGTTCCCGTCACAGCCGATATGCGTTCCCGTCACAGCCGGTATGGGTTCCCGTCACAGCCGCTATGCGTTCCCGTCACAGCCGCTATGTCTTCCCGTCGCAGCCGCTATGCATTCCTGTCACAGCCGCTATGGATTCTTGTCACAGCTGCTATGGATTCCCGTCACAGCCGCTATGGATTCCCGTCACAGCCGCTATGAGTTCCCGTCACAGCCGCTATGAGTTCCCGTCACAGCCGCTATGCGTTCCCGTCACAGCCGCTATGAGTTCCCGTCACAGCTGTTATGAGTTCCTGTCACAGCCGCTATGTCTTCCCGTCACAGCCGCTATGAGTTTCCTTCACAGCCGCTATGCGTTTCCTTCACAGCCGCTATGCGTTTCCGTCACAGCCGATATGCGTTCCCGTCACAGCTGGTATGGGTTCCCGTCACAGCCGCTATGCGTTCCCGTCACAGCCGCTATGCGTTCCCGTCACAGCTGGTATGGGTTCCCGTCACAGCCGCTATGCGTTCCCGTCACAGCCGGTATGGGTTCCCATCACAGCCGCTACGCTTTCCCGTCACAGCCGCTACATCTTCCCGTCACAGCCGCTATCAGTTCCCATCACAGCCGCTACGGGTTCCCTTTACAGCAACTATGCGTTCCCGTCACAGCCTCTACGCATTCCCGTCACAGTCACTATGCGTTCCCGTCACAGCAGCTACGCGTTCCCATCACAGTCGCTATGAGCTCCCGTCATAGCTGCTATGCGTTCCCTTCACAGCTGCTACGTGTTCCCTTCACAGCCACTATGCATTCCCGTCACAGCCGTTATGCGTTCCCGTCACAGACGCTATGCGTTCCCGTCACAGCCGCTATGCGTTCCCGTCACAGCCGCTATGTCTTCCTGTCACAGTCGCTATGCTTTCTCGTCACAGCCGCTATGTCTTCCCGTCACAGCCGCTATGAGTTCCCTTCACAGCCGCTACGTGTTCCCTTCACAGTCGCTATGCGTTCCCGTCACATCGGCTATGTGTTCCAGTCACAGCCGCTACACGTTCCCGCCACAACCTCCGCTAGTATGTAAACTAACTAAAGACCAGTCAGTCTAACATCGATAGTATGTAAACTAACTACAGACCAGTCAGTCAGTCTATCGCCCCCCTTCTAGCACAAATCTTTGCTCCTTCATCCCCCAAACCCCCCTCAGCCCAAATGTCCCCCCCACCACAAAAAATCACCCCTCCTAGCACAAATCCCCTACCCCTCAAATTTCCCATGCAAGCACCCATCTTCTCCCCCCCTTCCAAATCTCCCCTCCCAACACAAACTCCCCCCATCCCTCCTCCTAGCACAAATACCCCCAATCATCCCTACTAACACAAATCTCCTCCCCCCAGATGTATGAGCATCATGTGTCAACAACTATCCCCCCCAGTACAAATCCCCCATCCCTTCTCCTAGCTCCCCCCTCTCATTTGCCCTGCGAGAACAATTTTTATACCCTGTTGCCCCCAAATTCCCCCTCCCAAAACAAATTCCCTCATGGCACCCCCCTCCACCGGACATGATGCCACAGTGCCCAGGGCAGCCGCCCCTCCTGCCCACCCCTTGTCCCAGCCCTGCTTCTAGGGATAAAGTTATCCAGACCACATTTTTGTACAGGTCCTATTATAGTCCATGTCTTCTCTTCCAGTTATATAAGTTGCCCTCTGCTGCCTTCTCCTGATTCCTCTCAGCTGACGGCAGGTTCTATCACATGGCATGAGAATGTCCACCGGATAGAGTGTTCTGGTCAGAGGTCACATGGTATGGGAATGTCCACCGGATTGAGCGTTCTGGTCGGAGGTCACATAGTATGGGAATGTCCACCGGTTAGAGCGTTCTGGTCGGAGGTCACATGGTATGGGAATGTCCACCGGATAGAGCGTTCTGGTCAGAGGTCACATGATATGAGACTGTCCACCGGATAGAGCGTTCTGGTCAGAGGTCACATGGTATGGGAATGTCCCCCGGATAGAGCATTCTGGCCGGAGGTCACATGGTATGAGACTGTCCACTGGATAGAGAGTTATGGTCGGAGATCACATGGCATGGGAATGTCCACCAGTTAGAGCATTCTGGTCAGAGGTCACATGGCATGGAAATGTCCACCGGATAGAGCATTCTGGCCGGAGGTCACATGGTATGAGACTGTCCACCAGATAGAGCATTCTGGCTGGAGGTCACATGGTATGAGACTGTCCACCGGATAGAGAGTTATGGCTGGAGGTCACATGGTTTGGGAATTTCCACCGGATAGAGCGTTCTGGTTGGAGGTCACATGGCATGGGAATGTTCACCAGATAGAGCATTCTGGGTGGAGGTCACATGGTATGGGAATGTCCACCGGATAGAGAGTTCTGGCCGGAGGTCACATGTCAGGGGAATTTCCACCGGATAGAGCGCTCTGGTTGGAGGTCACATGGCATGGGAATGTCCACCGGATAGAGCGTTCGGGCCGGAGGTCACATGGCATGGGAATGTCCACCGGATAGAGCGTTCTGGTTGGAGGTCACATGGCATGGGAATGTCCACCGGATAGAGCGTTCTGGCCGGAGGTCACATGGCATGGGAATGTCCACCGGATAGAGCGTTCTGGCCGGAGGTTACATGGCATGGGAATGTCCACCGGATAGAGCGTTCTGGCCGGAGGTCACATGCTATGGGAATGTCAACCGGATAAAGCGTTCAGGTCGGAGGTCACATGGTATGGTAATGTCCACCAGATAGAGCATTCTGTCCGGAGGTCATATGGTATGGGAATGTCCACCGGATAGAGCGTTCTGGTCGAAAGTCACATGGTATGGGAATGTCCACCGAATAGAGCGTTCTGGTCAGAGGTCACATTGTGTGGGAATGTCCACCGGATAGAGCGTTCTGGCCGGAGGTCACATGGTATGGGAATGTCCACCGGTTAGAGCGTTCTGGTCGGAGGTCACATGGTATGGGAATGTCCACCAGATAGAGCGTTCTGGTCGGAGGTCACATGGTATGGGAATGTCCGCCAGATAGAGTGTTCTGATCAGAGGTCACATGGTATGGGAATGTCCACCGGATAGAGCGTTCTGGTCGGAGGTCACATGGTATGGGAATGTCAACCAGATAGAGCGTTCTAGTCGGAGGTCACATGGTGTGGGAATGCCCACCGGATAAAGCGTTCAGGTCAGAGGTCACATGGTATGGGAATGTCCACCGGATTGAGCATTCTGGTCGGAGGTCACATAGTATGGGAATGTCCACCGGATAGATCATTCTGGTCGGAGGTCACATGGCATGGGAATTTCCACCAGATAGAGCATTCTGGTCGGAGGTCACATGGCATAGGAATGTCTACCGGACAGAGCGTTCTGGTCGGAGGTCACATGGTATGGGAATGTCTACTGGATAGAGCGTTCTGGACGGAGGTCACATGGCATGGGAATGTCCACCGGATAGAGCGTTCTGGTCGGAGGTCACATGGTATGGGAATGTCAATTGCAGGGCCATTTTTAAGGCAGGGCAAAAGGGGCAGCTGCCCTGGGCCCTGTCATTTTTGTGGGGCCCAAAGCAGCTGCCTCACACTTGCCAACTATCCCAGTTTAAAGTCCCTCTTCCCTTGAGGTTTTTGTACCGTGCTGTGTCCTGATATCTCAGTATGAAGTTCTGTTACTAATGTTGCCCAGTGTCACGGAACGTCCCACACTCCGCTTGAGTGCTTCCGTCAGTATACCGCTTCCTAAGTTCTGGAACACGAGTCCAATGGATCTGGCTATAGGAACCCCCAAGACCTAGACAACACCAGTCTTGGAGTACATCAGAACTAACTTTATTTAGAATCAAAATTACAAGACTTTATATGCCGTTGGAACCTCCTCTAACAATACAACTGTAACCTAATTGTGACAGACTCACCCGAGACAGAGGCTATTGGAGGGGACTGAATGCTAGCCTGTTGCCTTTTGATTATGGGCCCTGGATTTTCAATGGAAAGGTGCTCTTTGTGGGGTGAATTGGAGGTCCGGTTTGAACTGTATTAATCGGACTCAGTCGTGTATATATGTATATATTGTATGGGGACTCCTTACTGTAGATTTGTGTCCCTGAAGAGAGAGAGTGGGGGTTCCTCCAGCAGCCCCCTGCTGATAAGACTGATTCATTCTGTTGGGACACATCCTGTGAGGAGATGCTGGTGTCATCAACCTGTGTTTATGTTAATTGAATGAGCTGATGACATTGTCCTCTATACAATGTAGGAGACGGGACGACTGTTATTGTGTTGATATAACTGTGTGAAGCTCGGTGACCACAAGTCTGGGCGAAAGGTCATGTCTCAGTCACCTAGGCTGTATAAAGGATTAGATAATTAGCTCATGTTAATTAGGTTACGTTTGTATTGTTAGAGTAATCTTCTCCTCTGTATATAAGACTGTATTCTGGTTCTGAATAAAGTGAGTTCTTGGTAGCAACAAGTAAGTGTCGCCTTGTTTGTGCTCAGAGAGGTTGGGATATCTGTATACAGACTGGGAGGAAGTGGTATATGACGGAAGCACTCAAGCGGAGTGTGGGACGTTCCGTGACACTAATTAACATGAGCTAATTATCTCATCCTTTATACAGCCTAGGTGACTGAGACATGACCTTTCACCCAGACTTGTGGGCACCGAGCTTCACACAGTAGTATAAACACAATAGCTGGAGCTAATTACAATTAACAATACAAACAAAACCTAATTAACCTAATTAACATGAGCTCCAATAGGAGTCGTCCCGTCCCCTACATTGTATAGAGGACAATGTGATCAGCTCATTCAATTAACATACATTACCATAAACATCAACACAGGGTTAATTAGAACAAACAACAATGAGTTGAATACCCTTAGAACCTAGACTAAACTTATTTACATTAAACCCATTATAGCTGACATCAGACAGGTAGTTGGAGTTGATGACACCAGCATCTCCTCACAGGATGTGTCCCAACAGTATAATTCAGTCTTATCATTCTAATATGGCATATAAAGGGTTCCCAGAGTCTGTGTATTTTGGGGGGACATGGAGCTGAATCCAAAGTAACACCAACCCCAGGGTCCCCAGGCATACAGCTCACAGAGAGCAACATTCCCCCAAATGCCAGGGCCCATAATCAAAAGGCAACAGGCCCGCATCCAACAGCCTCTGTCCCGGCCAGGTCCGTCACACCCAGCTCTGCCCTATTGTTGTGTACAGATGACTCACCTGCAGGCCCTGTGTTTACATGTTTATAATGGCATTCATATGTATATCATTCCCCCTTGAGGTCATATCCACCATCACCTATACAGAATGCTGCCCACTGGGGTGATAAAGGGGCATGCTGGAAATTCCTGCCTACAACTGTGCTCATTATGCCGACCATCATCTTGTTCTGCAAAGGTAAGTAAATTGGTGGGGGTGGGGGGGTGTGCAGAGGTAGGCAGAGAAGGTATTACAGTTTGGGGTGAAGGAGGGGGATGTATAGAAGGAAGGTGGGTGCAAATTTGAGCAGAGGAGGCAGGTGGAATTGGAGGGAAGGAGGAGTGGAGAGGATGGGAGAGGTTTGGGGTGCAGGGGTTTTAGGATGAAAGATGTACTGACAGGGTGGATAAAGATGGCGGTCTCGTGTTGGGAAGGCCATTCATTTCGATGGGCTCCTCTAAGCACCACAAATACGGAAGAAAGTCCCTAACGCTTTTTCAACATCACACAGCGACACATTTTTGCCCAGGTTCCAATCATTATTAAAGACCGCCCTGGTCCACCGGATAGAGCTTTGTGGTCAGAAGTTATCACCTTTATCACTTCAATTACCTCATATCTGTAAACCCTTATGGTGCCTGTTTGGACATATTGATGGTGACTCTTATTTTCAAAACTCCGAACTTCTTCCACGCTTAGTTTTGTTCTCCGCTAAAAAAAAATCTAAAACCATGCGAAGTCTCTGGCTCCCCCTACCATGGCTTTCTGATTCCCCCCCCCCATTAATCCGGCACTCCCGCTGTATAAACTGACATATGAAGTCGGAGGTTACCCTCATAAATTCCATAAAATCTGGGACCTATGGGTGAGTTCAGACGCACTATACCAGCCTCATAATCAAGGTACTGACTAGAGATAGGGGTCTATGGTGGACCTTCCTCACTACTTCTTGTAGCTGTATACATTGTTATATTGACTTTCTATGGTTGGTGCTGAGTTTGTGCTCCTTCCATGCCTGATCCAAGTGTAATGAATGGACATATTGTATATTCTTTATGGTTATATTTGAGCACGGATTGCTCTATGATCTTTGCTTTATTTCATTCTGTGTACAATAAAGTTACCTTTTAAAAAAAAAGGTCTGGTAATTGCTGGATGTTCTTCAGCTCCACCATAACCCGTGGTGTTCCTGCTCACTGATGTCCTGATGCTGACCCAGCTTGCTCTGTGAAATCCAAATACTGATCATTTGTCTGACTACAAGATGCTACTGGTCTACGCTTTTGCTTGGCAACCCGTGAACAACCCTGAAAGTCACCGGCCTGAGTATACTCAAGTCTTCATAGGTTCCTCTCCCAGGTGCCACTCAGCAGTCTGCCAACTACAGTCCTCACCTGGTGTCTACCTGTCACCTATGCTACTTAGACCTTGTGCTTCTACCACCTTTAGGAGGTGTTTAGACCACAGTCACAAGGGAAACCCTCTTGTTAGGTTGGCCTCCAAACAAGATACATGAGAGGGTGGCAGAACAGCACAGTCTATTTATAAGGCTCGGTAGCCATAGATGCTAGAGAACAACCACTATTCCAGTAAACAGAGCATGTGTGCTACTTACACTCAGCCTCTAAGACAGCAGCTCTCACAGGGAAGTCCAGGGTGGGTCTGGGCCCCACAGGTAGGTGGCTGGAGAAGCCAGACCACTGCAAACAATGATGTGCATTACTCCACTGTAACACTACCACTGTAGGGGTTGCATATGACTGGGTTCACCACTCCTACACAGCCAGATGAGTTGCATTTTCAGCTTTCATTCAGACACAAGGAACAGTCTGAGCTTTATTTTTTATTTTTATTTTTTTATGGGGGATATAACTTGGGCATTCCATAATTCCTATTCCCCCAACCAACTTGAAAGCAATAAAAAACAGTGACAACTTCCAATTCAGTACTTCACTCCCAGACACCAACATTCTCTAAGTGAAAAGATGCAACAGACTAGGAACTCTCCTCGAGGGCCACCGACAGTCCCCTCAGCACTCCATCTTCCACCCAATTCCTCGGCCAGCATGACTTATCCATATTTAAGGGCTGGCTTAACCCCCTGCTAGGCCCACTGCCTGGGGATTGGCTAAGCTCACCCAAGTATGCAGAACAATCCTCCTAGCCTTCACCCTCCAGAACGTTCTCCAGTGGAAGCCGCTCGGGCATCACCCCCCTGTTAAGCTATATGCTGGGTGCCGCAAGCATGGAAATGTTTTTTTTTTTTTTTGAAGCACATGATGAGTTTGAAGGCTCTAATTGGCTCAAAAAAAAAAAAAAAAAAAAAAAAAAGGGTGGGCTCAGGGTGCAGAGCACTGCGCCCTGAGCCCACCCAGTTATTTGACAATAGTGAATTGACTGACCAAATAGGGGGGTGGGGGTGGGGGGGGTTAGCCAGTTTGATTGCCACCCCCCCAAATATGGAACAGCCACCACCGGTTCTACAGCTTTCCAGACCCAGGGGGAGGCACCAGAGCTCTGCCTGCATGGGTCATCCAGCTCTGACCTAAAGTAAACCCTGACCCAATGAAGACACTCAGATTCAAGCATGAGGGTTACATTTTCCTGCACTCACACGAGGGCGCTACACCACTAGCAGCCGATTGGTGCTCCCTGCGGCAGTTGGGTCTTTGTAGTTGTGGGCTCCTTCCTGCCCCCACACCAGGACTAAGAGTAAAGAAGTGTACACCAGGCTGTAGATTACATGCCCAGCTCCTCACCATGTTGGTCTCTGGGTGGGTTCTGGTGATCAAAGGGAAAAAAATCAGCACCTGGGCATAGCAAGTCCATGGGCACCCAGTGACACTACTAAGGGTTAAGTCCCAGCACCGCTCCCCAATGACCCCTCATTAGCACTGCACACTATTAGAATTCTCCAATTACTACAAGGAGTCAGACATGGGCACTGCCGAAAAAGTCGCTTTCATTTTTCGGGTAATTAGTTATGATCAAAATTCGTTATTTCAAATAAAATTCGTAATTGCGGAAAAATTCCAATTAGTTATGTTCCATTTGTTTAGATGCAATATTAAGAAAATCTAAAATCCGAAATAAATATTGTAGGTAATGAAATTTCCTTTCAAAGTTGGCGTTTTAACGTAACGAATTTATCTGAAGTTACAAATTGAACGCAACAATTTAATAAATAAAAAGATTAATTCATTAGGTTCCATTCGTTTAGATATGCCATTCGTTATTTCGGATAATTTGTAATTTCGGATAAATTCGTTACATTCACCAACCAAATATGAAAGGAAATTCCAATACCTATAATTTAATAACTATTTTGGATTTTCATTCTTTTGAATTTGTCAACTTGTTGAAAAACGAATTCAGTGAGAAATTAATTGCACATACAAGGAGTTATCCTTTTAGATAAGGTGAAGAGGGTTGGCAACATCACAATCCCCCCCCATGGAAGGTGCAGATCATGAACTTCTAAATCCACTAAATGAATTTCAGGTGCCTCAAAACAAAGCTGTTGATATTAATTACGGTATTAATAGTCATGAAGCTCGTTTCCCTTAGAAAACAGCCTGAGCAGAACATTCTGTTCGCTGCCAGCATGCAGTTACGTGGAAGCAGTGTCCTCTCTGCAGAGGTCTGAGATGCCCACTGCTGGGTCAGAAACTTCAGCTTTGCCATTTACAGAGCTACAAGTCTGATTAAGCAGGAGGCAGTGTTTGACCTCTGCATAGAGACCACTGCTTCCACTGAAATCAACAGTCTTGTCTGCAGCATACTGGCAGGGAATGGACTTTTCTACTCTGTGGCTATCCAGAGACTTTGACCACATGTTTCATGCACTTGGAGTATTTAGTGAACTAAAACTGAACGTTCAATTGGGCTCTAACCCAAAATCTTTATTAAAAATGGTCTCAGCATACATTCCATCACCCGGCAATAAAGAGCCATGAACACAGGTTTAATTATTTTTTTTTATTTTAAAGACTGCAGTTTTTTTTTATCTCCTCAACAATACAAAGCTCCATGTGATATGTACACAAGGCTCAGATATGACGAAACACCAACTGAGCATCTGAACCTTCAACTTACAGGGTGAGGAACCCAGAGACTCAACACAAAGACTTTATTTACAAAGAACTCATTTTATACAAAAAGGAAAAAGAAAAAATCTGTACAATTCAGTGCAAACCATAAGCCACATCTAGTGTCAGCGAGGTCACCACCCAGTCCACGTGGCACAAGGAGGTCATCTGTGCCAGGCGCAGTCAGGGTGCAATGTGGTCATCCCCACCGGGACGGTCCGGGATCAGACTATGTATTTGAAGCTGTATGTTTTGTCGCAGGGAAGCCTCTGGCCCTTGCATCGGCCGCACAGCTCCTGGCAGTGAGGGCGCTTCAGGTCAATGTGACGTCTCTCGGGGCAGGAACATAAGGCCTTCATGCAGCTCTGGAATAAGAAGAGTTGGGGTTAAGGTCTAAGCCACACTGTAAGCATCTACTGGGGACGGCCAATATCATGGCTGCCAGGAGGGGCAGTTGCCCACATTATAGCCACCAGGAGAGGTAGTGGCTTCAGGTCTATGACATCTCTCAGGGCAGGAACACAAGGCCTTCATGCAGTTTTAGCATAAGAGGCTTGGGTTAAGATCTAAACTATTGTAGGCATCAACTGGAAGGTTAGTAGCATCAGGTTAATTGAGGTCTTTTTGGGGTAGAAAAACAAGGCCTTCAGGCAGATGAGCATTAGGGTTGGGGTCTAAATGACATTGTAGTCATACACTGGGGGTGGGCATTGTTATGGCTGCCAAGAGGGGTACTGGCCCAAGGTCAGTGTAACTTCAAAGCGCAAGGCCTTTGTGCAGTTCTAGCATAAGAATTGTTTGGGGTTAAGGTCTAAACCACTGTAGGCATCCACTAGGGGTGGTCAACACTATGGCAGCCAGGAGGGATAGTGTCTTTAGTTCAATGTGACATCTTTTCTCCTTTGGGACATGAACACAAGGCATTCAAGCAGTTCTGTGATAGGCATCTACTGGGGTGGCCATTATTATGGCTGCCGGGTGGGGTAGTGGCTTCAGGTCAATGACATCTCTTGGGGTAGACACATTAGACCTTCATACAGCTCTGGAATAAGAAGAGTTGGGGGTCAAGTTCTTAATCCTATTGTAGACATCCATTGGGGTTGGTCCACATTATGGCCGCCAGGAGGGGTAGTTGCCCACATTATGGGCATCAGGAGGGGTAGTGGCTTCAGGTCAATGTGATGTCTTTGGGGAGATGTACAAGGCCTTCAAGCAGCTCTGGAATAAGGAGAGTTGGAGTTAAGGTCAGCCAGTCTGTAAGCATCTATTGGGTGTGTTGGGTACAGAGGAAGGCCAAATTATCGCTTTTAAACATAACCTATGCCAAGGAAATATGGCAGAGCATGCTCATCCCCCCCAGTTTAAACTCTCACTGCTGATCTGATGCTTCAGTACTTCAGACCCCCAACAAGTTCTGTCATTCACTAAAGCAATACATCAGCCCTGGTGTCCAAGAAATTGGTGATTGCCACCAAAGGTGCCATTGGTATGTAAATGAGACCAGATTGGAAGAAACAAGAAGCCAAGCATATAACGCTTGAGGTAAAGGCTTTTACCAGCTCCACAATAGTGGCAGACATAATGGTGACTGGGATGGGGAGAGGCTCAGGTCTACTAGGGGCGCCAGAAGTGGAGGAGAGAGAGGTCCAGGTCTACTAGGGACACCAGAAGTGGAGGGGAGAGGCCCAGATCTGCTAGGGGCACCAGAAGTGGAGAGGAGAGGCCCAGATCTACTAGGGGCACCAGAAGTGGAGGGGAGAGGCCCAGATCTACTAGGGGCACCAGAAGTGGAGGGGAGAGGCCCAGATCTACTAGGGGCACCAGAAGTGGAGGGGAGAGGCCCAGATCTACTAGGGGCACCAGAAGTGGAGGGGAGAGGCCCAGATCTACTAGGGGCACCAGAAGTGGAGGGGAGAGGCCCAGATCTACTAGGGGCACCAGAAGTAGAGGGGAGAGGCCCAGATCTACTAGGGGCACCAGAAGTGGAGGGGAGAGGCCCAGATCTACTAGGGGCACCAGAAGTGGAGAGGCCCAGATCTACTAGGGGCACCAGAAGTGGAGGGGAGAGAGAAGCCCAGGTCTACCACAGGCATCAGAGGCAGGGAGGAGAGGGGCCAGGGTCTACATGTGCCAGAGGCAGGGAGTTATCTGGTCTATAAAGGATTCATAATGTTCATTCTATAGGTCGGACTTACCATTTAAAAGAAAAAAAAAAAAAAAAAAGGTATTTTATTAGTTTTCAAACATTAACAGCATATCTGAAGGGTACATATTCAGTTTACAATATCCGATAATAGACACTAGGACGGTGATTGGTACCCACAAGATACCCAGTAATCAAGTAATGTAAGACCAGCTGGTGATTAGGACATTGTAGAGGAAATCCATCACTCCAATATGGGGGAGGATATGAGACATGAAGGTCGGACTTACCTTACACTCGATGGACTCCACGTAATACGGATTGTAGCCGTTCAGACATTTGTGGCAATATTGCTTGAAGTAAACCTGAAAAACAAAACTGACATCCTGAGAATCCCGAGATTGAAGGAGGCGTTCATACACTAATCTGACCACCCAATCCAATGCCTGGAATTTACTTCAGTGAAGCTTCCCACAGCCTCTGATGTGTGGTAAAATTTTGGTCCATCCCATTTAGTATGAATTCTGGGGGTTGGGCATGTTAAATGGCATGTCCAGCCAACAAACCAACCTACCCCAAGCCCCACCCCCTGATCATATCCCATCATTGTCCTTTCCTTGGTTCCTGTAGAGAAGAAGATTCCTTCTGACCTCACCGGGCTCAACATTGTAGCAGTGCAGTTTGCTGGGCGCTCATTCCCATTGACATAAACCGCCCCCAGAACTACATCTCCAGAGAGCCCCCTACAGTGTGGGCGGGGTCTATACAACTCAAAGTGGCAGTGTGGCTTTGCCGGAAAAGAAATCAGTGTGGAACCAGGAACCCAGGGGGCGGGGCATAGGTGGTAAAAGGGGCACAGGATGGGCGGGGCATAGGTGGGAAGAGGGGCATAGGTGGGAAAAGACCGGGGGCGGGGCATAGGTGGGAAAAGGGACACAGGAGGGGCGGTAGGTGGAGAAAGATGGGGGTGGGGCAGTAGGTGGGGGAAAGAGGGGGCAGGGCATAGGTGGGAAAAGGGACACAGGAGGGGTGGTGGGGAATATGTGGCAATGGGGACACAGGGGGGGGCAGGGGATAGGCAGAACTGCATGGTAATAGGACAGAGAAGGGAGGGGGTAGGTGGTATGGGTGGAGTTTTGTAGTCCAGGATGACACGGATTTGAACCTCCATACAGTGGAGTTGTCAGGCGCGCTCTGTGGAACGGTCGCACTATGGCGCTGCGTTTCCGCGGTCGGCAGCCCATTCATCCTGCGATTGTGTTTCATGCAGGATAACAGTTCCTGTGCGGCAGGCAAATCGCAGGGCGCTTCTGTATAGTTTCCAGGCTGCCCCCGCTATGTTCTTAGACACGGGGGGGGGCGCCATGAATGTCAGCCCTATGCGTTTTTAAAGAGCAGCACATTTTGGCTCCGGGTGTGTGTGAAGAACGGGAGAGATTGCTGCAATGGTGTGAACCCGACCGCTGGAAGACCCAATGGGATTGGTCACCGGAGATGTAATGAAGGTTTCCATGTTGTGTGTTGATGGTGACAAAGTGATGGGAATAGTATACTAGACACAAAGGGATGGAAATAGTATACTAGACACAAAGGGATGGGAATAGTATACTAGACACAAAGGGATGGGAATAGTATACTAGACACAAAGGGATGGAAATAGTATACTAGACACAAAGGGATGGGAATAGTATACTAAACACAAAGTGATGGGAATAGTATACTAGACACAAAGGGATGGGAATAGTATACTAGACACAAAGGGATGGAAATAGTATACTAGACACAAAGTGATGGAAATAGTATACTAGACACAAAGTGATGGAAATAGTATACTAGACACAAAGGGATGGGAATAGTATACTAGACACAAAGTGATGGAAATAGTATACTAGACACAAAGTGATGGAAATAGTATACTAGACACAAAGGGATGGGAATAGTATACTAGACACAAAGGGATGGGAATAGTATACTAGACACAAAGTGATGGAAATAGTATACTAGACACAAAGTGATGGAAATAGTATACTAGACACAAAGGGATGGAAATAGTATACTAGACACAAAGGGATGGGAATAGTATACTAGACACAAAGGGATGGGAATAGTATAATAGACACAAAGTGATGGAAATAGTATACTAGACACAAAGTGATGGAAATAATAGTATAATAGACACAAAGTGATGGAAATAATAGTATAATAGACACAAAGTGATGGAAATAGTATACTAGACACAAAGGGATGGAAATAGTATACTAGACACAAAGTGATGGAAATAGTATAATAGACACAAAGTGATGGAAATAGTATAATAGACACAAAGTGACATAAGGGGGACATGGGGGGGGCTGAAACAAAAGGTTTCCCAAGTTCTACAAATCCCCCCCCCCCACACACTTCACATTTATTTGTATCATTTATCTTCCACTTCACAATTATGTGACACTTTGGCTCGGTTCACACAGGGACGACTTGTCAGGTGACCTAGTCACCTGACAAGTCGCCTCCCGTTCTGTGCTATGGAACCATTCTAAAGGGAAGCGACGCAAGTCGCTCCGACTTAGAAAAAGGTTCCTGTACGACTTTGGGGGCGACTTGCATAGACTTCTATACAGAAGTCGTTTTGCAAGTCGCCCGGGCAGTCGTGTGCAGGTCGCCTCGGTGAGGCGACCTGCAAGTCGTGCCGCCTCTGGTGTGAACCGAGGCTTTGTGTTGGTCTATCACATAAAATCCCAATAAAATACATTTTTGGTTGTAAGATGAGAAAACAATAAAATTCTATACATGACATTTGGGTACAATGTTGTATGACCGTACAATCACCAAGTTGCACAGTGCCGAAGAGCAATAAATGTCCTGGTCATAGGGGGGGGGAACCTTCTGGAGGGCGAGGGGTTAATCGCCCTTCCTAATAGCAGCATGAGGATTACACTATGATCTATTGATCAGTGAGGTTCCACTTGTAGCGCCCTCTAGTGTATGTTGGGTGTAGGAGGTAAATTGGTTTGGCTGAGAGCCGGCCTGTGTAATCTGGGTCAGGGTTCAGTGACTCGGGGGGGCTGGATGACTCAGGAAGCTCTCTGGTCTGGAGGGTGAGAGTAAGGAGGGGCTTCCATTCATAGGAGGACCCTGGGGGACACGGCCCATACAGAGCGCGCCCCTGGGGGACACGGCCCATACAGAGCGCGCCCCTGGGGGACACGGCCCATACAGAGCGCGCCCCTGGGGGACACGGCCCATACAGAGCGCGCCCCTGGGGGACACGGCCCATACAGAGCGCGCATCGCATATTAGAACGCCCACATGGGGGGCGCTGCGTATTAGAGGGCACGCACATTTGGGGGACACCACCCTTACTCAAGATGGCCACGGCTAGAAATGCTAGGGGCCGTTTTCAAAACTATTTCTCAGCAAAATAAAGGACAGACAGACACAGACACAGACACAGACACAGACACAGACACAGACACAGACACAGACACGGACACGGACACAGACACAGACACAGACACAGACACAGACAGACACAGACACAGACACAGACACAGACACAGACACAGACACAGACACAGACACAGACACAGACAGACACAGACACAGACAGACACAGACTCCCAGCCATGGAGTAATTGAAGGTCAGCGTAGATAGCCATCATAGGGGAAGTTCTGAGTCACAATGCCCCATATCTGCAGCTCTTCCAACTTCTGCAAAGGCAGGGGCTTGAGGTGCCTGTCATAGAAGTCTCTGTAGAGAAGGGTCACTTAAGCTCAGGTATCCAGAAGGGCCTTGGTGTAGACTCCCTTTACTTGGATAGGAACAGGAGAAGGACCCGAAGTGGTGGCCCTGGCCTGTTCGGTGGTTGGTATCCGCGCTCCTCTCTGCGGAGGTTCTGATTGGGCTTAAGTCTGCGCTAAGTTCTGGGAGTTTGGTATGCATTGACTCTCCGACACCAGGCAGAATGTGTCAAAGGAAATGGGACACTGGTTTGGAGGCAATAACAGGGGGCCTCGATGAAGTCCAAGAGTTTGGCCTTTCGCTGCTGTCTCTTCGTGTCATTGGATTTGAGCCAGCTACCTTAGATGGGCACCCGGTTGGCTCCTTCACCAGAGCCCTCCAAGCTTCCCTTTGGCTTCTGGCACTGTGCTTCAGGCTTCACTGGGCTTGGACACACCTGTCGATTAATGTCCCACATAATTTCAGCATTCCTCGGTATGCTCAATGGCACTCCTCACTGGTACATGTGAAAATGCTCATCACCGCCTCCAATATAGACACTAGTATGGATATACGTGCATCGCTACCAAATATCCATAATATCCCTGTAATTATGGATAATCAAACATTAAAATCACTTGATCTTACAGGATCTAATGATTATCAATTAGCTGGGGTGATTTTTTTGGCCAGAAAATTTGATAAGAGGGGGTCAGCCCCCCTCATTAATCACTTAATAATTCTCTAATTATGTGAGATCTAATCTCATCCTTATGTACTACCACCTAATATCTCTAACGTTAAAACCACTTGATCTTACCGGATCTAACGAATATCTATGAGCCTAGATGATTTTTGGCCAGAAAATTTGATTGGGGGGGGGGGGGGGCAGCCCGTCCATATGTACCACCTAATATCTCTATTTTGGTGTGAAATCTCTGAATCATGTGAGATCTAACGTTAAAACCACTTGATCTTACCAGATCTAACAAATTGCTTCCAAAATAGCTAACTGTTTGGTCAATTTTTTGATAAGGGGGGCTGATGATGGGTTAACCCCCCCAGCAAATAACTGTTAATATCGCTTCTTCTGTGTGAGATCCAACGCAAACAACGGTTGATCTAACCTGATCTAACAAACTGCATAAGATTTTTTCAAAAATTTTGATATGGGGGGGCTAACCCGGCAGAGGGGCTCCCTGGAACTATGCAGAAGTATCAGCCGACAGCTCTGAAATCATGACTGAAGAGTCAGCAATGTGGCAGAGTAACAGTGTGCTTTGCCCACCTGCCCCCGCAGCTATGGAAGCAGTGCTCTTTCGGCAGGTGCAGCAAGTTTTAACTCATCTGGATGAACCCGTTTCTGCACAATACGAGGTTGAATGGAGGAATGTGCCTGTCCAGCAGAATGCCAGAGAATCAGCAGTGGAAAATCTGGAGATCACCATCCCCAAAAGCTGAAGTGCTGACAACAGGGCAAAGTTCTGCTAACCTCTGCCCAGCACTGATGGCATCTTCTGGGTTCCATGGACAGGAGATGGTGAACCTCCATCCCCAGACACCAGTTCCAGAGACTGGGGATTTGATAGACTTGTTTGCGGAGGGAAAAAAAACCTAGTGAACCTCCAGCAGAAAAGCTGGCATCAGGGCCGAAAAATCACTGGGCTCTGCCCAACGTTGTATTCTGGCCTAGGCCAACAAGGCCCAGGCCTAGGGCAGCACTTTGCAGGGGGGGCAGCACAGAAAGAGTCCGCGCCGGTTTGCGCTCTTAGTGTAGCGCCAGTCTTATGGGGCGGACTGGGCTGAGAGGCAAATTAGTCTAGCGCCCCCATAAAGCGCACTGCTTCTGGAAGCAGTGCGGCCGGCCAGCATTCCGCAACTGTGGGGGGGGGGCACCGCTTCTAATTTTGATTGTCCTCTCATCCTGGACCATAAACCTTCCTCACTGTGCTATGTTTTCTGCTGCACCATTGGCATGGTTATATCTTCTTATAAAATTATCAGAAATTTGTGTGTAAAGTAGAACTATAGGCAACACTTTTTTTTTTTTCATTTTGGATAGAATAAGGGAGGGTTATAGCCCCTGTCAGTTTATTTTTTTACCATCCCTGTCCCATTGCAAAGATTTCCCTTCACTTCCTGCCCCATAGCCAAACAGGAAGTGGAAATCTATGCAAATTAGGGAATCCATTGCCCCCCCAGGCCCTCAGAACTAGTGTCCCCACTCAAAAATTTCAGGACAGGTTTTAAAACAGCAAGGGGTGTGGCCTTGATAGGAAGGGGTGGGTCACATTTAAATTAGGGGGTGCATGGGTTTAGTCAGGCCTAGAGCAGCACAAAACCTAAATACACTACTGGCTCTGCCCAGCACCAGTAACCTGCTCTGCCCAGCACCAGTAACCAGCTCTGCCCAGCACCAGTAACCAGCTCTGCCCAGCACCAGTAACCAGCTCTGCCCAGCACCAGTAACCAGCTCTACGGACAGGAGATGGTGAACTTCTATCCAGAGACACCAGTTATAGAGATTGGGGATTTGATAGACTTTTCTGCTGAGGAAGAACAACCCAATGAGCCTCCAGCAGAAGAGCTGCTACTTCACTGAGCTCTGCCCAACACCAACTTATGTGGAGTTACACGAGACTTCTCCAGCTGAAGCGCTGGCCACCAGAGGGTCCAAGACCTCTGCCCCACATCTGTGGCAGTTCGAGGCTCGGGGTGAGAAGGTGGTCACTCCCTAGCAGCAGACCAGCTGCCGGGGTGAGAAGGGAGAGGAGGCAATCGTTGTCCATCCACAACAATCAGCCAGGGTGGACGAAGCAGTCTTTCCTCTCCAAAGATCTGTGCACCTGGGAGACAGTACCAGAGACATGTCATCCCAGCAGCCAGATGAGGGTAAGGGAGATGGAGCAGCTGGCTTCCCTTCCCAGCAACAGTGCCCCAGAATGCCGCCACCAACCCAGCAGAAGAGCTGGCAGAGTGCTTCTGGCCTCTGTCCACGACAATCAACTCTGCAGGAGCTCCAGGGAAAGAATGCAATTGGCACCTCGCAACAGCAGCTTGAGTGTCGGTGGATGGGACTTTGGTCTCCACTGATGGCAACCCAGTAAAAGGGTTGGCAACAGGGCAGAGTGCTGCTGGCCTCTGCCCTCAACTAACAGAAGAGGGAGTTCCTGTGGTAGTGGATGGGACTTTGGTCTCCACTGACCCAACCCCAGAAAATGGTGCGGCTCTGAGACAGGAGGATGTCAGCCATGCTCTGCAAGCACTGGGGGATTTTCATCTAGTAAAAGTGGATGAGTTTTAAGTCTCCACCTGTATACCCCAGGGATGGTGGGCAGTCGGCCCAGATACCCAACAGCATGACAGAGTGAGCCCAGCCACCCTGTCTTCTCTCCAGCGGCTGAAAGGACTCCAGGGAGAAGGGCCAGTCCAGGCCTCTCCCCAGCAGCGGTATGTTCTCAGAGAGGCAGAGGTTGGCTGGGTGAGTAATTCTATGTTTGGGGTACTGTGTGGATACCGGCATTGGGGGACTGGAGCTACTGACAAAACTTCAGAATCAACCCATCTGGGGGTCTCCTCCTGTGTTAGTCTCCTGCCGAAAGGGGAGATGTGTGACGGAGTCACTTTGGGTGGGTGGAGCTCAGCTTAACTTGGAGAGCTCTGAAGACTGTATCTAGCTCCCCGGGCCCCTCCTATGTGTAAATCACCCTGTGTCCATTAGGGGCACGCGGAGACACGGACAGACGGGCACGGGCGCGGACAGACGGGCACAGCCAGCCCGGAGCCACAGGCAGACCGAGCCGCGGACAGACAGGCAGACCGAGCCGCGGACAGACAGGCAGACCGAGCCGCGGACAGACCGGCAGACCGAGCCGCGGACAGACCGGCAGACCGAGCCGCGGACAGACCGGCAGACCGAGCCGCGGACAGACCGGCAGACCGAGCCGCGGACAGACCGGCAGACCGAGCCGCGGACAGACCGGCAGACCGAGCCGCGGACAGACCGGCAGACCGAGCCGCGGACAGACAGGCAGACCGAGCCGCGGACAGACAGGCAGACCGAGCCGCGGACAGACAGGCAGACCGAGCCGCGGACAGACAGGCAGACCGAGCCGCGGACAGACAGGCAGACCGAGCCGCGGACAGACAGGCAGACCGAGCCGCGGACAGACAGGCAGACCGAGCCGCGGACAGACAGGCAGACCGAGCCGCGGACAGACAGGCAGACCGAGCCGCGGACAGACAGGCAGACCGAGCCGCGGACAGACAGGCAGACCGAGCCGCGGACAGACAGGCAGACCGAGCCGCGGACAGACAGGCAGACCGAGCCGCGGACAGACAGGCAGACCGAGCCGCGGACAGACAGGCAGACCGAGCCGCGGACAGACAGGCAGACCGAGCCGCGGACAGACAGGCAGACCGAGCCGCGGACAGACAGGCAGACCGAGCCGCGGACAGACAGGCAGACCGAGCCGCGGACAGACAGGCAGACCGAGCCGCGGACAGACAGGCAGACCGAGCCGCGGACAGACAGGCAGACCGAGCCGCGGACAGACAGGCAGACCGAGCCGCGGACAGACAGGCAGACCGAGCCGCGGACAGACAGGCAGACCGAGCCGCGGACAGACAGGCAGACCGAGCCGCGGACAGACAGGCAGACCGAGCCGCGGACAGACGGACAGAGACACGGACAGATGGACGGGCAGACAGAGGGACGATGGGCAGAGACACGGACAGACAGGCGGAGACCGCTCTCTGCAGACAGTACACGGCTCACCCTCCATTCTGACACATTACAGATCAAACCGCTTCCTGGTCTCTCCCAGATTTCACTTCCCCCCTCAGTGCTGCTGATCTCATGCAGCCTCTTTGCAGCCACTTCCTGTCACCATAGATGTCTGCATGGTGACAACCATGGACCATGTGTGTTAGGTGTCACCCCAGGGAGTCATGTGACCGGGTGACAATTGGGGACATAGCTTTATATTTACATTCCATGTAATGACTCCGAGACTCACCTTATTGGTTCCCGAAACGCACCAGACGTAGGCGCTCTCCCACCGCACCTGACACCCCCGGCAATGGAAGAAGCCGTACTTCTGTTCCAAGAACTGCAGAGAGAGACCGAGAATGTCATACACAGTACTACTTTCCCCCCCAATCCTGTATACACAGTACTACTTCCCCCCCCCCTCCTGTATACACAGTACTACTCCCCCCCATCCTGTATACACAGTACTACTTCCCCCCCCCCCCTCCTGTATACACAGTACTACTCCCCCCCATCCTGTATACACAGTACTACTTTCCCCCCCAATCCTGTATACACAGTACTACTTCCCCCCCCCCATCCTGTATACACAGTACTACTTTCCCCCCCAATCCTGTATACACAGTACTACTTCCCCCCCCCCTCCTGTATACACAGTACTACTCCCCCCCAATCCTGTATACACAGTACTACTTCCCCCCCAATCCTGTATACACAGTACTACTTCCCCCCCAATCCTGTATACACAGTACTACTTTCCCCCCCAATCCTGTATACACAGTACTACTTTCCCCCCCAATCCTGTATACACAGTACTACTTTCCCCCCCAATCCTGTATACACAGTACTACTCCCCCCCCATCCTGTATACACAGTACTACTTTCCCCCCCAATCCTGTATACACAGTACTACTTCCCCCCCAATCCTGTATACACAGTACTACTTCCCCCCCCAATCCTGTATACACAGTACTACTCCCCCCCCCCAATCCTGTATACACAGTACTACTCCCCCCCCCAATCCTGTATACACAGTACTACTTCCCCCCCCCATCCTGTATACACAGTACTACTCCCCCCCCCATCCTGTATACACAGTACTACTTCCCCCCCCCCATCCTGTATACACAGTACTACTTCCCCCCCCCCCATCCTGTATACACAGTACTACTTCCCCCCCATCCTGTATACACAGTACTACTTCCCCCCCCCATCCTGTATACACAGTACTACTTCCCCCCCCCATCCTGTATACACAGTACTACTTCCCCCCCCCATCCTGTATACACAGTACTACTTCCCCCCCCATCCTGTATACACAGTACTACTTCCCCCCCCATCCTGTATACACAGTACTACTCCCCCCCCCCCATCCTGTATACACAGTACTACTTCCCCCCCCCATCCTGTATACACAGTACTACTCCCCCCCCCCCCATCCTGTATACACAGTACTACTCCCCCCCCCCATCCTGTATACACAGTACTACTCCCCCCCCCCCCCCAATCCTGTATACACAGTACTACTCCCCCCCCCCCCCAATCCTGTATACACAGTACTACTCCCCCCCAATCCTGTATACACAGTACTACTTCCCCCCCCCCATCCTGTATACACAGTACTACTTCCCCCATCCTGTATACACAGTACTACTTCCCCCCCCATCCACTGGTGATCCTGCCAGTAACACTTCCTGTCCCGGGGTGACAACATTCCCTCTGTACTGTATCTATGGAGGAGAAGCCTTGTCAGCCTATGACAGGACTATAGAACACCTCCCCCATCACATAGGGGGGAGGGGATGTGTAGAGCTGAACAGGAGGAGATTTCTGATCCTTTCACCCGTTTTATTGGATCCCCGAAGGTCATCCGTTATACAAACTAGATCTTGGGGTACCCCATCCCCCCACTCACCTGGAAGGTGGGTTTCTTGGGCCCGACCTCAATCTCCTCTATAACCTCCAAGTCCACCATCTCTGCAGCCTCTCTGGTGCCCCCATCCTTGGCTGGGGGGAGGGTGAAGAGCCTCCGATCGGTCAGTCTGGAATAGACGGCGACGGTGCGAGGGAACCTCACCGGGGTGACAATCCGGAGGCCGGCGTGTTGCCCAGACACAGGACGATATAGGAAGGAGCCCCCTTTCCGGGTCTTCAGGGTGCGGGGCCCCAGCGAGCACTGAACACAGGCGTCCACCCTGGGGTTCACCTGAACCCCAACTTCCTTGGTGTAGAGGCGGCTCAGGCCCGGGCCAAGCTGGCTGAGTAGAGCCTTCAATTGCGCCCACCGGTAGTCATCCAGGCAGTCCAGATTAAAGGTGGGCTTCAAGGGCCCCTTGTAGGGCGGCCTCCAGTATGGCTGCTTGGGCTTGTAGTAGGGGGGTGGCTGGCGATAGGGGGGGCCCATAATTTGGGAAGACGGGATATTGGGGGTACATCACTCCAGCCATGGTCAGTCCTGCACTAAGCAAAGATGGCCGCCACCTCCAGGTGTCTTATCAGCTCCTGACCACCCAGGTAATCACCCACACCTGTCTAGGTCTGACCCCGCCCTCCCCCACCTCCTAACACCTTCACTACCAGAACCCCTCCAGGGCCCATCACACCACAACATGGAGGAGCCTTCTGATAGGCCGTAAGCCATTGACATTAGACACAGTCTGGTGGGATGGTTCAAAACACAGAGAAGGTCCAGATCTACAGTGACGTCACAACGCATAGTGTGTGTCCAATGGGGTGACTGGACGAGGAATGGGGGGCTCATCACCAAACACTAATACACCTTCACCATCAATAGACCCCCCATAATGGACGCACAATACGGCAACGCACAGTGTGTGTCCAATGGGGTGACTGGACGAGGAATGGGGGGCTCATCATCAAACACTAATACACCTTCACCATCAAAAGACCCCCCATAATGGACGCACAATACGGCAACGCACAGTGTGTGTCCAATGGGGTGACTGGACGAGGAATGGGGGGCTCATCATCAAACACTAATACACCTTCACCATCAATAGACCCCCATAATGGACGCACAATACGGCAACGCACAGTGTGTGTCCAATGGGGTGACTGGACGAGGAATAGGGGGCTCATCACCAAACACTAATACACCTTCACCATCAATAGACCCCCCATAATGGACGCACAATACGGCAACGCACAGTGTGTGTCCAATGGGGTGACTGGACGAGGAATGGGGGCTCATCATCAAACACTAATACACCTTCACCATCAATAGACCCCCCATAATGGACGCACAATACGGCAACGCACAGTGTGTGTCCAATGGGGTGACTGGACGAGGAATGGGGGGCTCATCATCAAACACTAATACACCTTCACCATCAATAGACCCCCCATAATTGGACGGCAACGCACAGATGTGGAATGTCGCCATTTAAGACAATGATGGAGCGGTTGCTGTGAATGGGCCCCGCCGGAAGCTGGACTCCCGCCTCTCCTTGCGTGTTACAGCAACATAGAAGTGTACGGGGGGGCTCTAAATGTGCGTTCCGAGGCCTTTGTACAGAATCTTCAGAATCTCCAGAACATCCACAGTTTCCAGAATTTCCAGAATCTCCAGAGTTTCCAGAATCTCCAGAAACACCTTCTTCAGGATCTCCATAATCCTCAGACCCTACAGATTTTTCAGAATCTCTAGAATCTTCAGACTCTTGGGATACTTCTAAATCTCCAGTATCTTCAGAATCTCCAGAGTTTCCAGAATCTTCAGTATCTCCAGTATCTCCAGACTCTTCAAAAGCTCCAGAATCTCGAGGCTCTTCAGAACCTCCAGAAACTTCTGGGTCTCCAGAATCCCCAGAACATCCAAAGTCTCCAGAATCTCCAGAGTTTTTAGAATCTCCAGAATCCCCATAACATCCAGAATCTCCAAAGGATCCAGAATTTTCAGAATCTCTAGAACATCCAGAATCTCCATAGTTTCCAGAATCTTTAGAAACACCAGAACACCCAGAATCTTCAGGATCTCTAGCATCCTACAGACTTTCAGAATCTCTAGAATCTTCAGAATCTCTAGACTCTCCAGACTCTTCAGAATATCCTAAATCTCCAGTATCTTCAGAATCTCCAGGATGTTCAGAATCTCCATAGTTTCCAAAATCTTCAGTATCTCCCGACTCTTCAAAAGCTCCAGAATCTCGAGGCTCTTCAGAACCTCCAGAAACTTCTGGGTCTCCAGAATCCCCAGAACATCCAAAGTCTCCAGAATCTCCAGAGTTTTTATAATCCCCAGAACATCCAGAGTCTCCAGAGTTTTCAGAATCTCAAGAATCCCCAGAACATCCAGAGTTTCCAGTATTTTCAAAATCTCTAGAACACCCAGAATCTCCAGAGTTTCCAGAATCTTTAGAAACACCAGAACATCCATG
>NC_133325.1:11135620-11159777 GCF_042186555.1 Aquarana catesbeiana | reverse complement strand
GTACGGTCCTCATAGGACCAGTCATTTCTGACATACAATGGTACGGACCTCGTAGGACCAGTAATGTCTGACCTACAATGGTACGGCCCTCATAAGACCAGTCATGTCTGACCTACAATGGTACGGACCTCATAGGACCAGTCATGTCTGACCTACAATGGTACGGTCCTCATAGGACCAGTCATGTCTGACCTACAATGGTACGGCCCTCATAGGACCAGTCATGTCTGACATACAATGGTACGGTCCTCATAGGACCAGTCATGTCTGACCTACAATGGTACGGTCCTCATAGGACCAGTCATGTCTGACTTACAATGGTACGGTCCTCATAGGACCAGTCATGTCTGACCTACAATGGTACGGTCCTCATAGGACCAGTCATGTCTGACCTACAATGGTACGGTCCTCATAGGACCAGTCATTGCTGACCTACAATGGTACGGGCTCATAGGACCAGTCATGTCTGACATACAATGGTACGGTCCTCATAGGACCAGTCATTTCTGACATACAATGGTACGGTCCTCATAGGACCAGTCATGTCTGACATACAATGGTACGGTCCTCATAAGACCAGTCATGTCTGACCTACAATGGTACAGTCCTTATAGGACCAGTCATGTCTGACTTACAATGGTACGGCCCTCATAGGACCAGTCATGTCTGACCTACAATGGTACGGTCCTCATAGGACCAGTCATGTCTGACTTACAATGGTACGGTCCTCATAGGACCAGTCATGTCTGACCTACAATGGTACGGTCCTCATAGGACCAGTCATGTCTGACCTACAATGGTACGGTCCTCATAGGACCAGTCATGTCTGACTTACAATGGTACGGTCCTCATAGGACCAGTCATGTCTGACCTACAATGGTACGGTCCTCATAGGACCAGTCATGTCTGACCTACAATGGTACGGTCCTCATAGGACCAGTCATGTCTGACCTACAATGGTACGGTCCTCATAGGACCAGTCATGTCTGACCTACAATGGTACGGCCCTCGTAGGACCAGTCATTGCTGACCTACAATGGTACGGCCCTCATAGGACCAGTCATGTCTGACATACAATGGTACGGCCCTCATAGGACCAGTCATGTCTGACATACAATGGTACGGCCCTCATAGGACCAGTCATGTCTGACCTACAATGGTACGGCCCTCATAGGTGACAATGGTTCTCCTTGCTCTGAATTCTGGGATATGGGTGAAATGTGGATTTCATTTTATCGGAGTCTGGCAATGACCGATCTTTTCCCCATTGTCCTCCTCAGGTATTGGGGTAGGAATGCTCCTGGTCTCCTCTCTGGTCTCTCTCTATTATAACGTCATCATTGCCTGGACCTTCTATTACCTGGGCCGATCCTTCCAGAGCCCCCTCCCCTGGTCCTGCCAGGCCCCCAAGTACATCCAGCTGTGTACGGTAAGATCCCGACCGATCCAGCCTGTGTCATCTGTCATGTGTTCCGTGTGTCATCTGTCGTGTGTTCCGTGTGTCATCTGTCGTGTGTTCTGTGTGTCATCTGTCGTGTGTTCTGTGTGTCATCTGTCGTGTGTTCTGTGTGTCATCTGTCGTGTGTCCCGTGTGTCGTGTGTTCTGTGTGTCATCTGTCATGTGTGTCATCTGTCGTGTGTTCTGTGTGTCATCTGTCATGTGTGTCATCTGTCGTGTGTTCTGTGTGTCATCTGTCGTGTGTTCTGTGTGTCATCTGTCGTGTGTTCTGTGTGTCATCTGTCGTGTGTCCCGTGTGTCATCTGTCGTGTGTCCCGTGTGTCATCTGTCGTGTGTCCCGTGTGTCATCTGTCGTGTGTCATCTGTCATGTGTGTCATCTGTCGTGTGTTCTGTGTGTCATCTGTCATGTGTGTCATGTGTCATCTGTCATGTGTGTCATGTGTCATCTGTCATGTGTGTCATCTGTCATGTGTTCCGTGTGTCATCTGTCATGTGTTCCGTGTGTCATCTGTCGTGTGTTCCGTGTGTCATCTGTCGTGTGTTCCGTGTGTCACCTGTCGTGTGTCCCGTGTGTCACCTGTCGTGTGTCCCGTGTGTCACCTGTCGTGTGTCCCGTGTGTCACCTGTCGTGTGTCCAGTGTGTCACCTGTCGTGTGTCCAGTGTGTCACCTGTCGTGTGTCCAGTGTGTCACCTGTCGTGTGTCCCGTGTGTCACCTGTCGTGTGTCCCGTGTGTCACCTGTCGTGTGTCCCGTGTGTCACCTGTCGTGTGTCCAGTGTGTCACCTGTCGTGTGTCCCGTGTGTCACCTGTCGTGTGTCCAGTGTGTCACCTGTCGTGTGTCCAGTGTGTCACCTGTCGTGTGTCCAGTGTGTCACCTGTCGTGTGTCCCGTGTGTCACCTGTCGTGTGTCCCGTGTGTCACCTGTCGTGTTTTTCAGAACACCTCCAGTAACGGATCTCAGTTCAGCGCCACAGAAGCGTTCTGGAAGTAAGTGAATGGATTGGGAGGTTTGTCTGTCGGGTTCTGATAATATAATGTCAGTTCTCAGTCTCTTCTATGTAATGAAGGTCTATGGGGCGCTCTTCTCTCTGGCGCCCTCTGTCTCTGCAGTGAGGAGGTGCTGGGGGTGGTGCACAGTTCTGGTCTCAGTGATCCGGGTCCCGTCCGCTGGCAACTCGCCCTGTGTCTGCTCGCCGCCTGGATCATCATCTTCCTCTGCATGCTGAAGGGGATCCACAGTTCAGGGAAGGTGCGCCAACATCTCCTCATCCCTATCCTTCCTCTTCCTTCATCTCCTCATCCCTATCCTCCTTCTTCCGTCATCCCCTCATCCCTATCCTCCTTCTTCCGTCATCCCCTCATCCCTATCCTCCTTCTTCCGTCATCCCCTCATCCCTATCCTCCTTCTTCCGTCATCCCCTCATCCCTATCCTCCTTCTTCCGTCATCCCCTCATCCCTATCCTCCTTCTTCCGTCATCTCCTCATCCCTATCCTCCTTCTTCCGTCATCCCCTCATCCCTATCCTCCTTCTTCCGTCATCCCCTCATCCCTATCTTCCTTCTTCCGTCATCTCCTCATCCCTATCCTCCTTCTTCCGTCATCTTCTCATCCCTATCCTCCTTCTTCCGTCATCTCTTCATCCCTATCCTCCTTCTTCCGTCATCTCTTCATCCCTATCCTCCTTCTTCCGTCATCTCTTCATCCCTATCCTCCTTCTTCCGTCATCTCTTCATCCCTATCCTCCTTCTTCCGTCATCTCCTCATCCCTATCCTCCTTCTTCCGTCATCCCCTCATCCCTGTCCTCCTTCTTCCGTCACCTCTTCATCCCTATCCTCCCTCTTCCTTCATCTCCTCATCCCTATCCTCCCTCTTCAACTATACAATCTCACCTTGTATCTTCATCTCCTCATCGTTATCCTCCCCTCTTCCTTCATCTCCTCATCCCCATCCTCCCTCTTCCATCATCTCCTCATCCCTATCCTCCCTCTTCCGTCATCTCCTCATCCCTATCCCCCCTCTTCCTTCATCTCCTCATCCCTATCCTCACTCTTCCTTCATCCCCTCATCCCTATCCTCCCTCTTCCGTCATCTCCTCATCCCTATCCTCCCTCTTCCTTCATCCCCTCATCCCTATCCTCCCTCTTCCGTCATCTCCTCATCCCTATCCTCCCTCTTCCTTCATCTCCTCATCCCTATCCTCCCTCTTCCTTCATCTCCTCATCCCTATCCTCCCTCTTCCTTCATCTCCTCATCCCTATCCTCCCTCTTCCTTCATCTCCTCATCCCTATCCTCCCTCTTCCTTCATCTCCTCATCCCTATCCTCCCTCTTCCTTCATCTCCTCATCCCTATCCTCCCTCTTCCTTCATCTCCTCATCCCTATCCTTTCTCTTCCTTCATCTCCTCATCCCTATCCTTCCTCTTCCTTCATCTCCTCATCCCTATCCTCCCTCTTCATCTATATCAATCCCACCTTCTCCCTTTTCTCTCTATAAATCCCAATGGTTTGTACATAACTCCCCTCCCCCGTTGTCTCCACAGATTGTATATTTTACCGCCACCTTTCCATATGTTGTCCTGGTTGTGCTCATCATCCGGGGGGCCACCCTGGAGGGTTCTATAGACGGAGTTCGCTTCTACCTGACCGCCGACTGGAAGAGACTGCAGAGCGCTCAGGTATCGCCCGCTGGGGGAGGGGCGCTAGGTTTCCTCAATGATCCATCTAGGGTCCTCCTTGGCTCCACAGCACTCCCTACATTCTATACATTACCTTTGTGATGGAACCACTTGGCACCTTGATTGGGTGCTTCCTGCCACCAAACCCTTCCAGCAGACCGAGAGCCAATACCAGCCCTGTTACCCCAAGCATCGTACATAGACAAGATGTTGGGGTACAACCAAAGAAGGACAGTTTATTGAACAGAAATCCCGGTTTTTATACAAAAGTAGGTCAGTCACCACATGGACAATAAAACCAAATATTACCCAAAACATCACCCAAGGGTTAGATAACGAGGAGCTGACACAAGACTAATCCCATCATAGATACCTCCAAGAGTTACCCAACATAATGTTACCCTGAAAAAAGAGTTTGCCACAGCAAGCTGACCAAATCCCTGATACGTAAAAGAGAAATTCCTCAGATTGAGATTTTACACCGACCACAAACAGTAATCACAAAAGAATATACAAGTTTATTAATATATATGACAAAAAGCAATGTTCAAATATAATAAAAACAAACACATATGTTAGGGGCAGATATGAGAACAGCTGAGAAGGAAGACCAAAAATGTTAAGCTGACAGAGCGTCCAACGCGTTTCGAAAAAACCACAGTGCAGATCTTCTTCAGGGTCTAAGAGGGATTGAAACTTCCAAATCTGTGGCTTAAGTCCCAAGTGTAAGCGTTCCACCCGAACAGCAGAAAATAACTCAACAAATGGAGAAAGAGAATGGTCCTTCAGAGCCAGGCATGAACAACAGGCCAGGGCATCACCGATCGACAAAGATTCACATGAGGCACAGTGGGCACTCGGAGAGAATGATGCTGGCCAATAAATGTGACTGTGATAAATCTCAAATCACAGGAGCTTCACATAGAACAAAAAGTATTCGTCCTCCAGAGGCGTATCGTGTCAATAGTAGACATAGTCTCAATCTCCATATACGAGGGTCCACAAAATCACCGGCCACTTGTATCGGGGTCTGGCAGACGGAAGGAGCCATACTGCCCCACTCCCATTACAAGACTATATGGGTACCCTAGTCTCATGATAGACCCCGATACAATTGGCCGGTGATTTTGTACAATACACCTCTGGAGGACAAATACTTTTTGTTCTATGTGAAGCTCCTGTGATTTGAGATATATCAGAGTCACATTTATCGGCCAGCAGCACTCCCTCTGAGTGCCCACTGTGCCTCACGTGATCTTTGTCGATCGGTGATGCCCTGGCCTGTTGTTCATGCCTGGCTCTGAAGGACCATTCTCTTTCTTTATTTGTTGAGTTATTTTCTGCTGTTCGGGTGGAACACTTACACTTGGGACTTAAGCCACAGATTTGGAAGTTTCAAGCCCTCTTAGACCCTGAAGATCTGCACTGTGGTTTTTTGAAAACGCGTTGGGGCTCTGTCGGCTTGACAGTTCTGGGCTTCCTTTTCAGCTGTTCTCATATCTGCCCCCAACATATGTGTTTGTTTTTATTATCTTTGAACATTGTTTTTTGTCATATATTAATACATTTGTATTCTCTTTTACGTTTACTGTTTGCGGTCCGTTTAAAATCCCAATCTGAGGAATTTCTCTTTTAAAATAATGTTACAGCCTCCTATGAAAAGTCATTTCAATCCATGCTTTCTGGGACCTTCTTCTGGGGAGTGAGGACGGCTTCTTCTCCTCCTTGGCCCTTGAGCTGCAGCTGTGGAGATGAGCGGTCTGCTCCATCTCCCGTACCCTTATCCATCTGCTGGACAGACGCATTCCTCCATCTAAGTCCGTCCTGAGCAGAAACCACTTCATCAAGGTGAGTCAACACTTGCTGCACCCTCCATAAGATCTCCGCGTCTATAGCTGGAGGTGGGCCAGCACACTGTTACCCTGCCCCATTGCTGGCACTTCAGCCGGGTGCTGTTGGTTGGTACCTCCTGATAGTCCCAGGCAAAGGGAGCCCAGCCCTGGCGCTGAGTCTAGCAGTTGTCTGTAGGCGATCTCCAGCTCCCATTCCTGAACGGCCAGAAACTCCAAATCTTCCAGTGCCCGGAGAACTTCTGTGACATTCACTATCTGTTCTCTGTACTCCAAGATTTCCTCCAACCATCACTCCAAATCGCTCCCAAAGTTAGGGTCTTTGGACAGCCTCCAGTACAACAGCCCCAGGCTGCTGTAGCCAAAGCCTTCTGTTGGGCTGTCACCTGCTATATATGAGCACACTTGGGCTACATACCACTGGATGGCTCTGTAGCTCCCGTCCAACTGAATCTTTGCCTGGATCAGTCTGCTTAACTCAGCTGTCCACTCCTGCTTCGGTTGTCCCCCCCCCAATAACAGCATTCGCAGTTCATACTGTGACCAGTACCATTCCTGGATGGGGGAGAATTTTTCCCTGGTGGTGCTGCTCATGGGCTAGCGTTTCCTTCCAGAGTTGCCGGCTGTCAGAGTCATACCATCCCAGCAGTACCCGCTCTGATACTGTTCCCTGCCCAGTGCTGTATCCTCATCTCTCGCAACCTCCTTCCAAATTCCTCTTCCTTGGCGGCTGGTTTCTGTACCTCTCCTGCTATCCGGGCCTTGGATTCCGGTGGAGGTTTGGATGTCCCAGACTGCAGGAAGCGTCTCACTGCTTGCCATCTCACTTGCTTCCACCAAACAGTGCCCCCTGCCCTCCAAACCCTTCCAGCAGACCTGAAGCCAATACCAGCCCTGTTACCCCAAGCATTGTACACAGACAAGATGTTGGGGTAGAACCAAAGGAAGGGCTGTTTATTGAACAGAAATCCAGGTTTTTATACACTTCAAAAGTAGGTCAGTCACCACATGAACAATAAAACCAAATATTACCCAAAACATCACACAATGGTTAGATAATGAGGTAGAGCTGACACCAGACTAATCCCGTCCTAGATACCTCCAAGAGTTAGCCAAATTGTCCAACAGACAGAAACAATAGGTGACTCCATTAACTTCATTACAATGGGAATGCACACCAAGGAGGCACACAATAGGAGAGACCCATTAAATAAACACATAACACCTTAATAAATAGATTATATCGGGGTCCACCAGTTCTCAGAGTCTGTGTGTTTTGGGAAAACATGGACTGGAATCCAAAGCAAGACCACTCCAAAGGTCCCCCAGGCACACCTCTCCCAAGAATGGAGCCCCCCCTCATAAGCCAGAGCCCATAGTCATAAGGCAAGAGGCCACCCTTCAGTCCCCTCCAAAAGCCCTAATGTAGCCCTGATCCACTCACCAATACAATGTAACCCTGATCCACTCACCAATACGATGTAACCCTGATCCACTCACCAATACGATGTAACCCTGATCCACTCACCAATACGATGTAACCCTGATCCACTCACCAATACAATGTAACCCTGATCCACTCACCAATACGATGTAACCCTGATCCACTCACCAATACGATGTAACCCTGATCCCTCACCAATACAATGTAACCCTGATCCACTCACCAATACAATGTAACCCTGATCCACTCACCAATACGATGTAACCCTGATCCACTCACCAATACGATGTAACCCTGATCCGCTCACCAATACGATGTAACCCTGATCCGCTCACTAATACGATGTAACCCTGATCCGCTCACCAATACGATGTAACCCTGATCCACTCACCAATACGATGTAACCCTGATCCACTCACCAATACGATGTAACCCTGATCCACTCACCAATACGATGTAACCCTGATCCACTCACCAATACGATGTAACCCTGATCCACTCACCAATACGATGTAACCCTGATCCACTCACCAATACGATGTAACCCTGATCCACTCACCAATACGATGTAACCCTGATCCACTCACCAATACGATGTAACCCTGATCCACTCACCAATACAATGTAACCCTGAGCTTTTTGGTACAGACACCAGATAAATGCCAGATCAGATGACTATCCTCTAATTTATGGACACTTCAACTCATGTCTGTCCTCTCCAGGTATGGAATGATGCCGCTTCTCAGATCTTCTACTCTCTGGGGATCGGCTTTGGTGGTTTGCTGTCCATGGCTTCATACAACAAGTTTGACAACAATGTCATCAGGTAAGTGCCGCACCTACCTGTGCACTGCCGGCACAGTTACGTTGTATTGAATGGAAGCACCATGGCATGAGATCTATTTCCTTTTGTAGAGATGAAGTCTTCAGTTAAGGTGGTTGTACACCCTCCTTGTCACAGTCTAGGATCTGGCTTGAAGACCAGTAGCTATAGAGGTAGAGAGGATCCCACCTACCTGCAGGATGGATATACAGGCAGATGACACTCCTGAGGTGTGGGGTCCAAGTATTCACCTGAGCTCCTGATGGTGATGAGTTTTGCTGCGTGTTAGTACCAGGTTGAGGTCCTCAGGACCTCCCGCCAGAAGGTGAGCAAGCCGGGGTCCAGTAGCAGATATAGCAGGTAGGGATTAAACAGAAGCATAGCCAGTAAACAAGCCAAAGGTCAGTAACAAGTGGTTGCAGGTAGGGCTCTAGCAGAAGCGTAGTCAAGGAACAAGCCAAAGGGTGGTAACAACCATTAGTGGAGCTAAGGAGAGGTGCAGGAAAGACAAGAGTGAGATATCAGCCGGAGAGAGCACAATAATCTGGCAAACAGGAAGTTCAGAGACATGGCTTAACTCAGAAAGTTCATGGTTGGAGCAAAGAGTTCAAGGTTCACCAGAAACAAGACACAAGGCGGGATTGTCCAGTGGATCAGACAGGGAGCTGTCCAGCATCTAAGGTGGTTCAGCAAGAAGAGCTACTGCCAGACAGCAGAGGTTGTGGGTTCAGATCTGGGTACTGACACCCCTCCATATCCCCAGTCCAGTGACTGGCCTCAGGTGACACACAGAGATAAGACAAATCCTCCTACATAAGTTGCGTCTGTTTATCTGCAGTCTTCTCTTCCCTACATCCATCCAAAGTGCAGAATTTACACAGTATTTCTTAGCTCTGAAAAGCAGGAGGCGGGGAGCTGAAGTTACAGCAGTGAGGAGAGCTCTGAGAGCTGATTGGAGGGTAGGGACACACCCTTCTGCACACAGGAACAGAGCCAGGGCTGTCAATCACAGGCTGTGTGCTGGAGGTCCCTCCCCGTCACCTTGTATTTCTTGGTGTCAGGAAAACTTGTCAGAAGTAACTCATTCAGATAGCAGAGGAAGGAGGCAGCCGACAGAAATGACATTTATTGCTCTGACTTGAGACAAGTACACACTATAGAGGGATACACTTTGTTCAGATTTCATGTCTGAGATTTACAACCACTTTAACTAATCAGACATCACCATACCTCTCCTATATTTCCCAAATTTCAGTGATCAGCATGCTGGATAATTTCCCTCCATCAGAGGAGTCCCCCGCGAGGAGAAGAGCTCTAGTGGGCATCTAATGGTCACAGTGGGAGCTCAATGTGATTGGCTGACCTCACTCATAACCTCCAGCCAAGTGTTTGCTTTCACTGTTCAGCCTGTACTTTAAATAATATCATGTGTGATGGGATTGGCCCCCTCGCGAGGCTCAGAGAGGCTCCTTTCCTCCAGATTTAGGGCATTCCCTTGCTGTGTCTTATAGAGAGGCCTGAGGTGTGTTCTGGCTCACTGATATCCTGTCTGTCTCTCAGGGACACGCTGGTTATCGCCATTGGAAACTGCTGCACCAGCTTCTTTGCCGGATTTGCCATTTTCTCCATCCTGGGTCACATGGCCTGGAAGAAGCGCGTGCCGGTCGGGGAAGTGGCTGATTCCGGTGAGTTACATGTATATTGTGCAATCATTGTACCTGAAAATGTAAAGCTGAGAATTTACCCCGAACCTCAGAATAATCCCCCAACACCAATGTAATCCCCAAACCTCAACCTAATCCCTGAACCTCAGAATAATCCCCCAACACCAATGTAATCTCCAAACCTCAACCTAATCCCTGAACCTGAGAATAATCCCCCAACACTAATGTAATCTCCAAACCTCAACCTAATCCCCGAACCTCAAAATAATCCTCCAACACCAATGTAATCCCCAAACCTCAACCTAATCCCCGAACCTCAAAATAATCCTCCAACACCAATGTAATCTCCAAACCTCAACGTAATCCCCAAACCTCAACCTAATCCCTGACCCTTAATAATCCCCCAACACCAATGTAATCTCCAAACCTCAACCTAATCCCTGAACATCAGAATAATCCCCCAACACCAATGTAATCCCCAAACCTCAACCTAATCCCTGACCCTCAATAATCCCCCAACACCAATGTAATCCCCAAACCTCAACCTAATCCCTGACCCTCAATAATCCCCCAACACCAATGTAATCTCCAAACCTCAACCTAATCCCCGAACCTCAGAATAATCCCCCAACACCAATGTAATCTCCAAACCTCAACCTAATCCCTGAACCTCAGAATAATCCCCCAACACCAATGTAATCTCCAAACCTCAACCTAATCCCTGAACCTCAGAGGAATCCCCCAACACCAATGTAATCTCCAAACCTCAACTTAATCCCCGAACCTCAATAATCCCCCAACACCAATGTAATCTCCAAACTTCAACCTAATCCCCGAACCTCAATAATCCCCCAACACCAATGTAATCTCCAAACCTCAACCTAATCCTCGAACCTCAGAATAATCCCCCAACACCAATGTAATCCCCAAACCTCAACCTCAATCTAATCCCCAAACCTCAGAATAATCCCCCAAAACCAATGTAATCCCCAAACCTCAACCTAATCCCTGAACCTCAGAATAATTCCCCAAACCTCAACCTAATCCCTGAACCTCAGAATAATTCCCCAAACCTCAACCTAATCCCTGAACCTCAGAATAATCCCCCAACACCAATGTAATCCCTGAACCTCAGAATAATCCCACAACACCAATGTAATCCCTGAACCTCAGAATAATCCCCCAACACCAATGTAATCCCTGAACCTCAGAATAATCCCACAACACCAATGTAATCCCCAAACCTCAATAATCCCCCAACACCAATGTAATCTCTGAACCTCAGAATAATCCCCCAACACCAATGTAATCCCTGAACCTCAGAATAATCCCACAACACCAATGTAATCCCCGAACCTCAATAATCCCCCAACACCAATGTAATCTCCAAACCTCAACCTAATCCCTGAACCTCAGAATAATCCCCCAACACCAATGTAATCCCCAAACCTCAACCTAATCCCCGAACCTCAGAATAACCCCCAACACCAATGTAATCCCCAAATCATAACCTAATCCCTGAACCTCAGAATAATCCCCCAACACCAATGTAATCCCCAAACCTCAACCTAATCCCCGAACCTCAGAATAATCCCCCAACACCAATGTAATCCCCAAACCTCAACCTAATCCCTGAACCTCAGAATAATCCCCCAACACCAATGTAATCCCTGAACCTCAGAAAAATCTCACAACACCAATGTAATCCCTGAACCTCAACCTAATCCCTGAACCTCAGAATAATCCCCCAACACCAATGTAATCCCCAAACCTCAACCTAATCCCTGAACTTCAGAATAATCCCCCAACACCAATGTAATCTCCAAACCTCAACCTAATCCCCGAACCTCAATAATCCCCCAACACCAATGTAATCTCCAAACCTCAACCTAATCCCTGAACCTCAGAATAATCCCCCAACACCAATGTAATCCCCAAACCTCAACCTAATCCCCAAACCTCAGAATAATCCCCCAAAACCAATGTAATCCCCAAACCTCAACCTAATCCCTGAACCTCAGAATAATTCCCCAAACCTCAACCTAATCCCTGAACCTCAGAATAATCCCCCAACACCCATGTAATCCCTGAACCTCAGAATAATCCCACAACACCAATGTAATCCCCAAACCTCAACCTAATCCCTGAACCTCAGAATAATCCCCCAACACCAATGTAATCCCTGAACCTCAGAATAATCCCACAACACCAATGTAATCCCCAAACCTCAACCTAATCCCTGAACCTCAGAATAATCCCCCAACACCAATGTAATCCCTGAACCTCAGAATAATCCCACAACACCAATGTAATCCCCAAACCTCAACCTAATCCCCGAACCTCAATAATCCCCCAACACCAATGTAATCTCCAAACCTCAACCTAATCCCTGAACCTCAGAATAATCCCCCAACACCAATGTAATCCCCAAACCTCAACCTAATCCCTGACCCTCAATAATCCCCCAACACCAATGTAATCCCCAAACCTCAACCTAATCCCTGACCCTCAATAATCCCCCAACACCAATGTAATCTCCAAACCTCAACCTAATCCCCGAACCTCAGAATAATCCCCCAACACCAATGTAATCTCCAAACCTCAACCTAATCCCTGAACCTCAGAATAATCCCCCAACACCAATGTAATCTCCAAACCTCAACCTAATCCCCGAACCTCAGAATAATCCCCCAATACCAATGTAATCTCCAAACCTCAACCTAATCCCCGAACCTCAGAGGAATCCCCCAACACCAATGTAATCTCCAAACCTCAACTTAATCCCCGAACCTCAATAATCCCCCAACACCAATGTAATCTCCAAACTTCAACCTAATCCCCGAACCTCAATAATCCCCCAACACCAATGTAATCTCCAAACCTCAACCTAATCCTCGAACCTCAGAATAATCCCCCAACACCAATGTAATCCCCAAACCTCAACCTCAATCTAATCCCCAAACCTCAGAATAATCCCCCAAAACCAATGTAATCCCCAAACCTCAACCTAATCCCTGAACCTCAGAATAATTCCCCAAACCTCAACCTAATCCCTGAACCTCAGAATAATTCCCCAAACCTCAACCTAATCCCTGAACCTCAGAATAATCCCCCAACACCAATGTAATCCCTGAACCTCAGAATAATCCCACAACACCAATGTAATCCCTGAACCTCAGAATAATCCCCCAACACCAATGTAATCCCTGAACCTCAGAATAATCCCACAACACCAATGTAATCCCCGAACCTCAATAATCCCCCAACACCAATGTAATCTCTGAACCTCAGAATAATCCCCCAACACCAATGTAATCCCTGAACCTCAGAATAATCCCACAACACCAATGTAATCCCTGAACCTCAGAATAATCCCCCAACACCAATGTAATCCCTGAACCTCAGAATAATCCCACAACACCAATGTAATCCCCGAACCTCAATAATCCCCCAACACCAATGTAATCTCCAAACCTCAACCTAATCCCTGAACCTCAGAATAATCCCCCAACACCAATGTAATCCCCAAACCTCAACCTAATCCCCGAACCTCAGAATAACCCCCAACACCAATGTAATCCCCAAATCATAACCTAATCCCTGAACCTCAGAATAATCCCCCAACACCAATGTAATCCCCAAACCTCAACCTAATCCCCGAACCTCAGAATAATCCCCCAACACCAATGTAATCCCCAAACCTCAACCTAATCCCTGAACCTCAGAATAATCCCCCAACACCAATGTAATCCCTGAACCTCAGAAAAATCTCACAACACCAATGTAATCCCTGAACCTCAACCTAATCCCTGAACCTCAGAATAATCCCCCAACACCAATGTAATCCCCAAACCTCAACCTAATCCCTGAACTTCAGAATAATCCCCCAACACCAATGTAATCTCCAAACCTCAACCTAATCCCCGAACCTCAATAATCCCCCAACACCAATGTAATCTCCAAACCTCAACCTAATCCCTGACCTCAGAATAATCCCCCAACACCAATGTAATCCCCAAACCTCAACCTAATCCCCAAACCTCAGAATAATCCCCCAAAACCAATGTAATCCCCAAACCTCAACCTAATCCCTGAACCTCAGAATAATTCCCCAAACCTCAACCTAATCCCTGAACCTCAGAATAATCCCCCAACACCCATGTAATCCCTGAACCTCAGAATAATCCCACAACACCAATGTAATCCCCAAACCTCAACCTAATCCCTGAACCTCAGAATAATCCCCCAACACCAATGTAATCCCTGAACCTCAGAATAATCCCACAACACCAATGTAATCCCCAAACCTCAACCTAATCCCTGAACCTCAGAATAATCCCCCAACACCAATGTAATCCCTGAACCTCAGAATAATCCCACAACACCAATGTAATCCCCAAACCTCAACCTAATCCCCGAACCTCAATAATCCCCCAACACCAATGTAATCTCCAAACCTCAACCTAATCCCTGAACCTCAGAATAATCCCCCAACACCAATGTAATCCCCAAACCTCAACCTAATCCCTGACCCTCAATAATCCCCCAACACCAATGTAATCCCCAAACCTCAACCTAATCCCTGACCCTCAATAATCCCCCAACACCAATGTAATCTCCAAACCTCAACCTAATCCCCGAACCTCAGAATAATCCCCCAACACCAATGTAATCTCCAAACCTCAACCTAATCCCTGAACCTCAGAATAATCCCCCAACACCAATGTAATCTCCAAACCTCAACCTAATCCCCGAACCTCAGAATAATCCCCCAATACCAATGTAATCTCCAAACCTCAACCTAATCCCCGAACCTCAGAGGAATCCCCCAACACCAATGTAATCTCCAAACCTCAACTTAATCCCCGAACCTCAATAATCCCCAACACCAATGTAATCTCCAAACTTCAACCTAATCCCCGAACCTCAATAATCCCCCAACACCAATGTAATCTCCAAACCTCAACTAATCCTCGAACCTCAGAATAATCCCCCAACACCAATGTAATCCCCAAACCTCAACCTCATCTAATCCCCAACCTCAGATTAATCCCCCAAAACCAATGTAATCCCCAAACCTCAACCTAATCCCTGAACCTCAGAATAATTCCCCAAACCTCAACCTAATCCCTGAACCTCAGAATAATTCCCCAAACCTCAACCTAATCCCTGAACCTCAGAATAATCCCCCAACACCAATGTAATCCCTGAACCTCAGAATAATCCCACAACACCAATGTAATCCCCAAACCTCAACCTAATCCCTGAACCTCAGAATAATCCCACAACACCAATGTAATCCCCGAACCTCGATAATCCCCCAACACCAATGTAATCTCTGAACCTCAGAATAATCCCCCAACACCAATGTAATCCCTGAACCTCAGAATAATCCCACAACACCAATGTAATCCCCAAACCTCAACCTAATCCCCGAACCTCAATAATCCCCCAAACACCAATGTAATCTCCAAACCTCAACCTAATCCCTGAACCTCAGAATAATCCCCCAACACCAATGTAATCCCCAAACCTCAACCTAATCCCCGAACCTCAGAATAACCCCAACACCAATGTAATCCCCAAATCATAACCTAATCCTGAACCTCAGAATAATCCCCCAACACCAATGTAATCCCCAAACCTCAACCTAATCCCTGAACCTCAGAATAATCCCCCAACACCAATGTAATCCCTGAACCTCAGAATAATCCCACAACACCAATGTAATCCCCGAACCTCAATAATCCCCCAACACCAATGTAATCTCCAAACCTCAACCTAATCCCTGAACCTCAGAATAATCCCCCCAACACCAATGTAATCCCTGAACCTCAGAATAATCCCACAACACCAATGTAATCCCCAAACCTCAACCTAATCCCCGAACCTCAATAATCCCCCAACACCAATGTAATCTCCAAACCTCAACCTAATCCCTGAACCTCAGAATAATCCCCCAACACCAATGTAATCCCCAAACCTCAACCTAATCCCCGAACCTCAGAATAACCCCCAACACCAAGTAATCCCCAAATCATAACCTAATCCCTGTGAACCTCAGAATAATCCCCCAACACCAATGTAATCCCAAACCTCAACCTAATCCCGAACCTCAGAATAATCCCCACAACACCAATGTAATCCCCAACCTCAACCTAATCCCTGAACCTCAGAATAATTCCCCAACACCAATGTAATCCCCAAACCTCAAACCTAATCCCTGAACCTCAGAATAATCCCCCAACACCAATGTAATCTCCAAACCTCAACCTAATCCCTGAACCTCAGAATAATCCCCCAACACCAATGTAATCCCTGAACCTCAGAAAATCTCACAACACCAATGTAATCCCTGAACCTCAGAATAATCCCCCAACACCAATGTAATCCCCAAACCTCAACCTAATCCCTGAACTTCAGAATAATCCCCCAACACCAATGTAATCCCCAAACCTCAACCTAATCCCTGACCCTTAATAATCCCCCAACACCAATGTAATCTCCAAACCTCAACCTAATCCCTGAACCTCAGAATAATCCCCCAATACCAATGTAATCTCCAAACTCAACCTAATCCCCCAACACCAATGTAATCTCCAAACCTCAACTTAATCCCCGAACCTCAATAATCCCCCAACACCAATGTAATCTCCAAACCTCAACCTAATTCCCGACCTCAATAATCCCCCAACACCAATGTAATCTCCAAACCTCAACCTAATCCTCGAACCTCAGAATAATCCCCCAACACCAATGTAATCCCCCAAACCTCAACCTCAACCTAATCCCAAACCTCAGAATAATCCCCCAAAACCAATGTAATCCCCAAACCTCAACCTAATCCCTGAACCTCAGAATAATTCCCCAAACCTCAACCTAATCCCTGAACCTCAGAATAATTCCCCAAACCTCAACCTAATCCCTGAACCTCAGAATAATCCCCCAACACCAATGTAATCCCTGAACCTCAGAATAATCCCACAACACCAATGTAATCCCCAAACCTCAACCTAATCCCTGAACCTCAGAATAATCCCCCCAACACCAATGTAATCCCTGAACCTCAGAATAATCCCACAACACCAATGTAATCCCAAACCTCAACCTAATCCCCGAACCCCAATAATCCCCCAACACCAATGTAATCTCCAAACCTCAACCTAATCCCTGAACCTCAGAATAATCCCCCAACACCAATGTAATCCCCAAACCTCAACCTAATCCCTGACCCTCATAATCCCCCAACACCATGTAATCCCCAAACCTCAACCTAATCCCTAACCCTCAATAATCCCCCAACCACCAATGTAATCTCCAAACCTCACCTAATCCCCGAACCTCAGAATAATCCCCCAACACCAATGTAATCTCCAAACCTCAACCTAATCCCTGAACCTCAGAATAATCCCCCAACACCAATGTAATCTCCAAACCTCAACCTAATCCCCGAACCTCAGAATAATCCCCCAATACCAATGTAATCTCCAAACCTCAACCTAATCCCCGAACCTCAGAGGAATCCCCCAACACCAATGTAATCTCCAAACCTCAACTTAATCCCCCGAACCTCAATAATCCCCCAACACCAATGTAATCTCCAAACTTCAACCTAATCCCCGAACCTCAATAATCCCCCAACACCAATGTAATCTCCAAACCTCAACCTAATCCTCGAACCTCAGAATAATCCCCCAACACCAATGTAATCCCCAAACCTCAACCTAATCCCTGAACCTCAGAATAATTCCCCAAACCTCAACCTAATCCCTGAACCTCAGAATAATTCCCCAACCTCAACCTAATCCCTGAACCTCAGAATAATCCCACAACACCAATGTAATCCCCAAACCTCAACCTAATCCCCTGAACCTCAGAATAATCCCCCAACACCAATGTAATCCCTGAACCTCAGAATAATCCCACAACACCAATGTAATCCCGAACCTCAATAATCCCCCAACACCAATGTAATCTCCAAACCTCAACCTAATCCCTGAACCTCAGAATAATCCCCCAACACCAATGTAATCCCTGAACCTCAGAATAATCCCCACAACACCAATGTAATCCCCAAACCTCAACCTAATCCCCGAACCTCAATAATCCCCCAACACCAATGTAATCTCCAAACCTCAACCTAATCCCTGAACCTCAGAATAATCCCCCAACACCAATGTAATCCCCAAACCTCAACCTAATCCCCGAACCTCAGAATAACCCCCAACACCAATGTAATCCCCAAATCATAACCTAATCCCTGAACCTCAGAATAATCCCCCAACACCAATGTAATCCCCAAACCTCAACCTAATCCCCGAACCTCAGAATAATCCCCCAACACCAATGTAATCCCAAACCTCAACCTAATCCCTGAACCTCAGAATAATTCCCCAACACCAATGTAATCCCCAAACCTCAACCTAATCCCTGAACCTCAGAATAATCCCCCAACACCAATGTAATCTCCAAACCTCAACCTAATCCCTGACCTCAGAATAATCCCCCAACACCAATGTAATCCCTGAACCTCAGAAAAATCTCACAACACCAATGTAATCCCTGAACCTCAACCTAATCCCTGAACCTCAGAATAATCCCCCAACACCAATGTAATCCCCAAACCTCAACCTAATCCCTGAACTTCAGAATAATCCCCCAACACCAATGTAATCTCCAAACCTCAACCTAATCCCCGAACCTCAATAATCCCCCAACACCAATGTAATCTCCAAACCTCAACCTAATCCCCGAACCTCAGAGGAATCCCCCAACACCAATGTAATCTCCAAACCTCAACCTAATCCCCGAACCTCAATAATCCCCCAACACCAATGTAATCTCCAAACCTCAACCTAATCCTCGAACCTCAGAATAATCCCCCAACACCAATGTAATCCCCAAACCTCAACCTCAACCTAATCCCCAAACTCAGAATAATCCCCCAAAACCAATGTAATCCCCAAACCTCAACCTAATCCCTGAACCTCAGAATAATTCCCCAAACCTCAACCTAATCCCTGAACCTCAGAATAATTCCCCAAACCTCAACCTAATCCCTGAACCTCAGAATAATCCCCAACACCAATGTAATCCCTGAACCTCAGAATAATCCCACAACACCAATGTAATCCCCAACCTCAACTAATCCCTGAACCTCAGAATAATCCCCCAACACCAATGTAATCCCTGAACCTCAGAATAATCCCACAACACCAATGTAATCCCCAAACCTCAACCTAATCCCCGAACCTCAATAATCCCCCAACACCAATGTAATCTCCAAACCTCAACCTAATCCCTGAACCTCAGAATAATCCCCCAACACCAATGTAATCCCTGAACCTCAGAATAATCCCACAACACCAATGTAATCCCCAAACCTCAACCTAATCCCCGAACCTCAATAATCCCCCAACACCAATGTAATCTCCAAACCTCAACCTAATCCCTGAACCTCAGAATAATCCCCCAACACCAATGTAATCCTCAAACCTCAACCTAATCCCCGAACCTCAGAATAACCCCCAACACCAATGTAATCCCCAAATCATAACCTAATCCCTGAACCTCAGAATAATCCCCCAACACCAATGTAATCCCAAACCTCAACTTAATCCCCGAACCTCAGAATAATCCCCCAACACCAATGTAATCCCCAAACCTCAACCTAATCCCTGAACCTCAGAATAATCCCCCAACACCAATGTAATCTCCAAACCTCAACCTAATCCCTGAACCTCAGAATAATCCCCCAACACCAATGTAATCCCTGAACCTCAGAAAAATCTCACAACACCAATGTAATCCCCAAACCTCAACCTAATCCCTGAACCTCAGAATAATCCCCCAACACCAATGTAATCCTCAAACCTCAACCTAATCCCTGAACTTCAGAATAATCCCCCAACACCAATGTAATCTCCAAACCTCAACCTAATCCCCGAACCTCAATAATCCCCCAACACCAATGTAATCTCTGAACCTCAGAATAATCCCCCAACACCAATGTAATCCCCAAACCTCAACCTAATCCTGAACCTCAGAATAATCCCCCAAAACCAATGTAATCCCCGAACCTCAATAATCCCCCAACACCAATGTAATCTCCAAACCTCAGAATAATCCCCCAACACCAATGTAATCTCCAAACCTCAACCTAATCCCCGAACCTCAATAATCCCCCAACACCAATGTAATCTCCAGACCTCAACCTAATCCCAGAACCTCAGAATAATCCCCCAACACCAATGTAATCTCCAAACCTCAACCTAATCCCCGAACCTCAATAATCCCCCAACACCAATGTAATCTCCAAACCTCAACCTAATCCCTGAACCTCAGAATAATCCCCCAACACCAATGTAATCCCCAAACCTCAACCTAATCCCCGAACCTCAGAATAACCCCCAACACCAATGTAATCCCCAAATCATAACCTAATCCCTGAACCTCAGAATAATCCCCCAACACCAATGTAATCCCCAAACCTCAACCTAATCCCTGAACCTCAGAATAATCCCCCAACACCAATGTAATCCCCAAACCTCAACCTAATCCCTGAACTTCAGAATAATCCCCAACACCAATGTAATCTCCAAACCTCAACCTAATCCCCGAACCTCAATAATCCCCAACACCAATGTAATCTCCAAACCTCAACCTAATCCCTGAACCTCAGAATAATCCCCCCAACACCAATGTAATCCCAAAACCTCAACCTAATCCCCGAACCTCAGAATAACCCCCAACACCAATGTAATCCCCAAATCATAACCTAATCCCTGAACCTCAGATTAATCCCCAACACCAATGTAATCCCCAAACCTCAACCTAATCCCCGAACCTCAGAATAACCCCCAACACCATGTAATCCCCAAATCATAACCTAATCCCTGAACCTCAGAATAATCCCCCAACACCAATGTAATCCCCAAACCTCAACCTAATCCCTGAACCTCAGAATAATCCCCCAACACCAATGTAATCCCCAAACCTCAACCTAATCCCTGAACCTCAGAATAATTCCCCAACACCAATGTAATCCCCAAACCTCAACCTAATTCCTGAACCTCAGAATAATCCCCCAACACCAATGTAATCTCCAAACCTCAACCTAATCCCCGAACCCCAGAATATTTCCAACACCAATGTAATCCCTAATCCTCAACCTAATCCCTGAACCTCGGACTAATCCCTGAACACCAGACTAATCCCTGAACTCCAGTGCAGTCATTTTACCTCAATCTAATCCTTTACATTCAACCCGATCCCTGGTTTTCATCCTAATCCTTGGCCCTCAGACTAATCCCTGAACCCGACACTAATCCCTGAACGCCAATGTAATCCCTGTTCCTCAATTTTTTTTAACAAGAAAACCTTATTCCTCAATTTACTTCTTTACATTCAACCTAATTCTTGACCCTCAACCTAATCCCTGGTGCTCGTCCCAATTCCTGGCCCTCAGAATAATCCTTGGGCCCTTAACCAGGGTCCCTGAACACCATTGTAATCCCTAATCCTCAACCTCATACTTTACATTTAACCCAATCCCTAAACCTCAACCCTCAATGAACCTCAGTATAATTCCAGAACGCCGTCATAATCCATAATCCCTAATCCTCATCCGAATACTTCACATTAAACCTAATCCTTGGCCCTCATCCAGCCGCAACCATCCCTGAATTTTACTGTGTTTTCTCAACCTTCTTCCCTGATCCTCCACTCAATTCCTGAGCCACAACCTATTCCCTTCAATTCAACCCAATCCCTGAACCCAATTTAATCCCCTCTTCCCATTTCCTAACCGTCCTCTTAATCCCTGTCACACTAATTCTTACATTTTACTACTCCTCTATTCCTAACTTGACACTCACCACAATCCCCCTTCCCATTTCAGATAATAGAAATCTATTGAATAATATATCAGCCATGGAAATTATGGCATCAAACTCCTCTACATCAATCAGAGCCAAGGAGATCACATGTCCTCCTCTGTGTGTGGAGGTCCCGCGCCCTCCTCTGTGTGTGGAGGTCCCGCGCCCTCCTCTTGTGTGTGGAGGTCCCGCGCCCTCCTCTGTGTGTGGAGGTCCCGCGCCCTCCTCTGTGTGTGGAGGTCCCGCGCCCTCCTCTGTGTGTGGAGGTCCCGCGCCCTCCTCTGTGTGTGGAGGTCCCGCGCCCTCCTCTGAGTGTGGAGGTCCCGCGCCCTCCTCTGAGTGTGGAGGTCCCGCGCCCTCCCTGTGAGTGTGGAGGTCCGCGCCCTCCCTGTGAGTGTGGAGGTCCCGCGCCCTCCCTGTGAGTGTGGAGGTCCCGCGCCCTCCCTGTGAGTGTGGAGGTCCCGCGCCTCCCTGTGAGTGTGGAGGTCCCGCGCCCTCCCTGTGAGTGTGGAGGTCCCGCGCCCTCCCTGTGAGTGTGGAGGTCCCGCGCCCTCCCTGTGAGTGTGGAGGTCCCGCGCCCTCCCTGTGAGTGTGGAGGTCCCGCGCCCTCCTGTGAGTGTGGAGGTCCCGCGCCCTCCCTGTGAGTGTGGAGGTCCCGCGCCCTCCCTGTGAGTGTGGAGGTCCCGCGCCCTCCCTGTGAGTGTGGAGGTCCCGCGCCCTCCCTGTGAGTGTGGAGGTCCCGCGCCCTCCCTGTGAGTGTGGAGGTCCCGCGCCCTCCCTGTGAGTGTGGAGGTCCCGCGCCCTCCCTGTGAGTGTGGAGGTCCGCGCCCTCCCTGTGAGTGTGGAGGTCCCGCGCCCTCCCTGTGAGTGTGGAGGTCCCGCGCCCTCCCTGTGAGTGTGGAGGTCCCGCGCCCTCCCTGTGAGTGTGGAGGTCCCGCGCCCTCCCTGTGAGTGTGGAGGTCCCGCGCCCTCCCTCTGTGTGTGGAGGTCCCGCGCCCTCCCTCTGTGTGTGGAGGTCCGCGCGCCCCCCCCCTGTGTGTGGAGGTCCCGCGCCCCCCCCCTGTGTGTGGAGGTCCCGCGCCCCCCCCTCTGTGTGTGGAGGTCCCGCGCCCCCCCCCCCTCTGTGTATGGAGGTCAGACCCAAAGTCTGGTCATAGGATGCTGTGAGGAAGTGATGACATCATAGCATAGAAATGACTAACATTGACCACAATAACCATCCACTGTCTTCCCGCAGGACCTGGTTTAGCATTTGTTGCCTACCCAGAAGCCCTTGCTCTTCTTCCTGGCTCGGTCTTCTGGTCCATCTTGTTCTTCTAATGCTCTTCACGCTGGGAGTGGACACTCTGGTAAGTGGGCTCTCTCCTAATGTTGTCCAATACATGCATCCTTCTATACACAGAGCGCAGTTCTCCCTTCGTATAATCAGACGCCAAACCGCCATCATTGAAGTCTGTAGATTGGTGTTTACTGGCTGTCCACATGTTGACCAATAGCTGTCAATATGTCTTTCTAGAGTATAATACCTGCCATTATAGTCTTTGGTCAATTTTATGTTGCTTCCCCCTCCCTCCTCTGACCATTTATCTGTATGTGTTTACAATAGCAAGTCTGAATACAATTCACAGCACAGCAGTAAAATGTCCCGGCATAGAACTGCTGGCTGTAATGATAACCATGCCATAAGTATATACATTATGTCCTATTACTGTGAATATAAAAAATTACCAACACAAAAAAAATGCATCTCTAGTCAGGTGAGCAAGGCATCAGATTCTCTCGTGCTTGTCCTATGAGCTGATCAGAACTGCAGCACACCTGTAGTGAGATTTTTCTTTTTGTAGAATAGCTTGGAGTGTCCCAGACATTTGGTTCAATACAATGTGGTTCCTGACCCCTGGGGTTCTGCATGACCTCCAGGAACATAGGCTGCGTCCTTGCTGAGCACCTACCTGAGGCTGGCCTTCTATAGAGCTGGTGTCCCTGCTGAGCACCTACCTGAGGCTGGCCTTCTATAGAGCTGGTGTCCCTGCTGAGCACCTACCTGAGGCTGGCCTTCTATAGAACTAGTGTCCCTGCTGAGCACCTACCTGAGGCTGGCCTTCTATAGAGCTGGTGTCCCTGCTGAGCACCTACCTGAGGCTGGCCTTCTATAGGACTGGTGTCCCTGCTGAGCATCTACCTGAGGCTGGCCTTCTATAGGGCTGGTGTCCTGGCTGACCACCTACCTGAGGCTGGCCTTCTATAAAGCTAGTGTCCCTGCTGACCACCTACCTAAAGCTGGCCTTCTATAGAGCTGGTGTCCCTGCTGAGCACCTACCTAAAGCTGGCCTTCTATAGAGCTAGTGTGCCTGCTGAGCAC
>NC_133325.1:11091831-11135120 GCF_042186555.1 Aquarana catesbeiana | reverse complement strand
CATGGCCCGAGTGCCATCATCCATCCATTACCACAGAGGAGGTATTCTACACACCTCTTCCATGGCCCGAGTGCCATCATCCATCCAACCACAGAGGAGGTATTCTACACACCTCTTCCATGGCCCGAGTGCCATCATCCATTACCACAGAGGAGGTATTCTATTCTACACACCTCTTCCATGGCCCGAGTGCCATCATCCATCACCACAGAGGAGGTATTCTACAAACCCTCTTCCATGGCCCAAGTGCCATCATCCATTACCACAGAGGAGGTATTCTACACACCTCTTCCATGGCCCGAGTGCCATCATCCATTACCACAGAGGAGGTATTCTACACACCTCTTCCATGGCCCGAGTGCCATCATCCATCCATTACCACAGAGGAGGTATTCTACACACCTCTTCCATAGCCCGAGTGCCATCATCCATCCATCACCACAGAGGAGGTATTCTACACACCTCTTCCATGGCCCGAGTGCCATCATCCATTACCACAGAGGAGGTATTCTACACACCTCTTCCATGGCCCGAGTGCCAACATCAATCACCACAGAGGAGGTATTCTACAAACCTCTTCCATGGCCCGAGTGCTATCATCCATCACCACAGAGGAGGTATTCTACAAACCTCTTCCATGGCCCAAGTGCCATCATCCATCCATTACCACAGAGGAGGTATTCTACACACCTCTTCATGGCCCGAGTGTCATCATCCATCCATTACCACAGAGGAGGTATTCTACACACCTCTTCCATGGCCCGAGTGCCATCATCCATTACCACAGAGGAGGTATTCTACACACCTCTTCCATGGCCCGAGTGCCATCATCCATTACCACAGAGGAGGTATTCTACACACCTCTTCCATGGCCCGAGTGTCATCATCCATCCATTACCACAGAGGAGGTATTCTACAAACCTCTTCCATGGCCCGAGTGCCATCATCCATCACCACAGAGGAGGTATTCTACACACCTCTTCCATGGCCTGAGTGCCATCATCCATCCATTACCACAGAGGAGGTATTCTACAAACCTCTTCCATGGCCCGAGTGCCATCATCCATCACCACAGAGGAGGTATTCTACACACCTCTTCCATGGCCCGAGTGTCATCATCCATCCATTACCACAGAGGAGGTATTCTACAAACCTCTTCCATGGCCCGAGTGCCATCATCCATCACCACAGAGGAGGTATTCTACACACCTCTTCCATGGCCTGAGTGCCATCATCCATCCATTACCACAGAGGAGGTATTCTACACACCTCTTCCATGGCCCGAGTGCCATCATCCATCCATTACCACAGAGGAGGTATTCTACAAACCTCTTCCATGGCCCGAGTGCCATCATCCATCACCACAGAGGAGGTATTCTACACACCTCTTCCATGGCCCGAGTGCCATCATCCATCCATCACCACAGAGGAGGTATTCTACACACCTCTTCCATGGCCCGAGTGTCATCATCCATCCATTACCACAGAGGAGGTATTCTACACACCTCTTCCATGGCCCGAGTGCCATCATCCATCCATTACCACAGAGGAGGTATTCTACAAACCTCTTCCATGGCCCGAGTGCCATCATCCATTACCACAGAGGAGGTATTCTACACACCTCTTCCATGGCCCGAGTGCCATCATCCATTACCACAGAGGAGGTATTCTACACACCTCTTCCATGGCCCGAGTGCCATCATCCATCCATTACCACAGAGGAGGTATTCTACAAACCTCTTCCATGGCCCGAGTGTCATCATCCATCCATTACCACAGAGGAGGTATTCTACAAACCTCTTCCATGGCCCGAGTGCCATCATCCATTACCACAGAGGAGGTATTCTACAAACCTCTTCCATGGCCCGAGTGCCATCATCCATTACCACAGAGGAGGTATTCTACACACCTCTTCCATGGCCCGAGTGTCATCATCCATTACCACAGAGGAGGTATTCTACACACCTCTTCCATGGCCCGAGTGCCATCATCCATCACCACAGAGGAGGTATTCTACACACCTCTTCCATGGCCCGAGTGTCATCATCCATCCATTACCACAGAGGAGGTATTCTACAAACCTCTTCCATGGCCCGAGTGCCATCATCCATTACCACAGAGGAGGTATTCTACACACCTCTTCCATGGCCCGAGTGCCATCATCCATCCATTACCACAGAGGAGGTATTCTACAAACCTCTTCCATGGCCCGAGTGCTATCATCCATCCATTACCACAGAGGAGGTATTCTACACACCTCTTCCATGGCCCGAGTGCCATCATCCATTACCACAGAGGAGGTATTCTACACACCTCTTCCATGGCCCGAGTGCCATCATCCATCCATTACCACAGAGGAGGTATTCTACACACCTCTTCCATGACCCGAGTGCCATCATCCATCACCACAGAGGAGGTATTCTACACACCTCTTCCATGGCCTGAGTGCCATCATCCATCCATTACCACAGAGGAGGTATTCTACACACCTCTTCCATGGCCCGAGTGCCATCATCCATCCATTACCACAGAGGAGGTATTCTACACACCTCTTCCATGACCCGAGTGCCATCATCCATTACCACAGAGGAGGTATTCTACACACCTCTTCCATGACCCGAGTGCCATCATCCATTACCACAGAGGAGGTATTCTACAAACCTCTTCCATGGCCCGAGTGCCATCATCCATTACCACAGAGGAGGTATTCTACACACCTCTTCCATGACACAAGTCTGCCATCTTCCAACCATTACCATAGCCAGTTGTACCATGTAGAAGTGATCTACAGGTAAGAGGGTCCTTGCCCATTATGACCAATCCACCCTGGTAAATAAGGTACCTACCTCATCATCGCTGGTGTACTCCACCACCTCTGTACACAGATTGCTGCACTTTATGGTGCCAAGGTTCTGTTGGTTGCTCTTGCGGTTGCAGGCGTCTTTGTATAACATGTATGGCGTGCCGGTTTCTGTCTGAGATTCTATGACGGCGTACCACAACTGTTGTGCTTTTATGACCTTGCGTGCCCGGCCTTCCTTCTCATACCTGCAGAGAAGACACAGACAGGTCAATGTGGACTGGATTCAGGAAGGGAGAACCATGAAAACCAGGAATAGCCACTCACCGTTCATATAACTTCTCAAACTCCTCCCCCCAAACATTCTCCAACCCGGGACACTCGTGGGGACACATCAGGGACCAATCCTATGAAGAGAAGACGAGTCACATTGCAGGCACTGAGAATCTCCCTATACAAATAATCTGCAGAGCATTTAATCTACCTGATTGGACTCTACGCGTTTCATGAAGAGATCCGGGATCCATAAGGCAAAGAAGAGATCTCTGGCTCTCTGCTCCTCCTTCCCTGTATTCTTCTTCAGATCCAAGAAGTCAAACACATCGTAGTGCCACGGCTCCAAGTAGATGGCAAATGCACCCGGCCTCTAATAGGACAGGAAATGGAAGTTTCCGGAACAATTCAGACACAAGCAGGGGTAAAAGAAGGATGAGACACACCGAGATCACTTACCTTGTTCCCTCCCTGATCCACATAACGCGCCGTGTTGTTGTACACCCGCAACATCGGTACCAGGCCGTTCGAATTACCGTTCGTCTGGTGGGAAAAAAGATCCCTTTATATAAACCCAACCCCCGAGACTCTTCCCTCCCACGCCAAACCCGACCCCTGACACTCTTCCCCTCCTATGCCAAACCCAACCCCGAAACTCTTCCCCCTCCTACGCAAAACCCAACCCCCGAGACTCTTCCCCTCCTATGCCAAACCCCGACCCCGAGACTCTTCCCCTCCTATGCCAAACCCCGACCCCGAGACTCTTCCCCTCCTATGCCAAACCCAACCCTGAAACTCTTCCCCTCCTACGCCAAACCCAACCCCGAAAATCTTCCTCTCCTACGCCAAACCCAACCCCAAGACTCTTCCCCTCCTACGCCAAACCCAACCCCCGAGACTCTTCCCCTCCTATGCCAAAGCCAACCCCGAGACTCTTCCCCTCCTACGCCAAACCCCGAGAGACTCTTCCCCTCCTATGCCAAACCCAAACCCCGAGACTCTTCCCCTCCTACGCCAAACCCAACCCCCGAGACTCTTCCCCTCCTATGCCAAACCCCAACCCCGAGACTCTTCCCCTCCTACGCCAAACCCCAACCCCGAGACTCTTCCCCTCCTACGCCAAACCCCGAGAGACTCTTCCCCTCCTATGCCAAACCCAAACCCCGAGACTCTTCCCCTCCTATGCCAAACCCAAACCCCGAGACTCTTCCCCTCCTACGCCAAACCCAACCCCCAAGACTCTTCCCCTCCTACGCCAAACCCAACCCCCGAGACTCTTCCCCTCCTATGCCAAACCCCAACCCCGAGACTCTTCCCCTCCTACGCCAAACCCAACCCCTGAGACTCTTCCCCTCCTACGCCAAACCCAACCCAACCCCCGAGACTCTTCCCCTCCTATGCCAAACCCCAAAACTCTTCCCCTCCTACGCCAAACCCAACTGCGACACTCTACTCTCCCCCAAAAAACCCAACTCTGCTACTCCTTTCTCTCTCTATAAAACTAACTACGAAGATTTTTTATGGCGATGGGTTGTTATGAAGAACTGTGTAGGACACGTCACATGGAAGGAACCTGTAGTTATGGTAATGTATAGAGATACAAGTTATCAGTAGAAGGGTCGGTGACCACAGAGAACACCATGTCTGGTTGTGGTCTACATGTGACTGTATTCATTGGACGTGCACACAGAGGTTTTATCAAATCAGGGAAAGGTTTTGTGGATGTCACACTAACACCCCCCCCCCCCCATTTGAAACAAACCCCCATTGTCTGCACCCCACCACATTCCCCCGTCATGTCGCACTCACCCCCCATATTCCCCTGTCATGTCGCACTCACCCCGGCAATATAACTTCCAGTGGCTCGGATGCAGCTGACGGCGACACCAATCCCACCCGCAGATTTGGAGATGAGAGCGCATTGCTTCAGAGTGTCATAAATCCCCTCAATGCTGTCATCCTTCATACACAGGAGGAAACAGCTGCAAGACAACAGGAGGAGATGAGCCACAATTCACAATTATACTGCCCCCCCCCCAAACTCGTGAGTCTCGCATTAACAGGATTTACAAAACGACATCCTTAGAAGTGCAGCTGCAGATTACTCCATTGCAGCCTCTGCAAAATACCCAATGCCTCCAGGTATAGGGGTGTCACATGTGACCCCCTTCCCATGATGCACCTCAGGCCTAAACACTGTCAACATGACTTACAGGTGACATACAGGTGTGACTTCACTGGCTACATGCTTGTTCTGGGTCTGATCCTGAAAAGTAACATATCAGAGCCAGGCAACTAGTATTTTCAGAAACAGAAGGAGGGTGTCAGTGAGGGTCATCCATACCTGGAGAGTTGGGGTCTGTTGGTGCCGGCATTGAAGAGAGTGGGGGAGGCGTGGGTAAACCACCTCTCCGACAGCAGATTGTACGTCTCTATGGCGGCTTCAATGTCGTTCTTATGGATTCCAACCGACACCCTCATCAGCATGTGCTGGGGGCGCTCCGCCACTGGGAGGGGGAGAGATACATGATCAGTACAAGAGAACCCCCCCCGAATTCTACTACTGAACCCCCAACATCCACCAGAGAACCCCCCAACATCCACCACAGAGCCAACACCCTCACCAGCATGTGCTGTGGGCGCTCCGCCACAGAGGGGGAGGGATACATGATCAGTATAAAAAAAAGAGAACCCCCCCAACATCATCCACCACAGAACCCCCCCCAACATCCACCACAGAACCGACACCCTCACCAGCATGTGCTGGGGCGCTCCGCCACTGGGAGGGGGAGAGATACATGATCAGTACAAGAGAACCCCCCGAATTCTACTACTGAACCCCCAACATCCACCAGAGAACCCCCCAACATCCACCACAGAACCGACACCCTCACCAGCATGTGCTGGGGCGCTCCGCCACTGGGAGGGGGAGAGATACATGATCAGTACAAGAGAACCCCCCGAATTCTACTACTGAACCCCCAACATCCACCAGAGAACCCCCCAACATCCACCACAGAACCGACACCCTCACCAGCATGTGCTGGGGCGCTCCGCCACTGGGAGGGGGAGAGATACATGATCAGTACAAGAGAACCCCCCCCGAATTCTACTACTGAACCCCAACATCCACCAGAGAACCGACACCCTCATCAGCATGTGCTGGGGCGCTCTGCCACTGGGAGGGGGAGAGATACATGATCAGTATAAGAGAGCCCCCCGAATTCTACTACAGAACCCCCCAAAATCCACCACAGAACCCCCCCAACATCCACCACAGAGCCAACACCCTCACCAGCATGTGCTGGGGGCGCTCCGCCACAGAGGGGGAGGGATACATGATCAGTATAAAAGAGAGCCCCCCCAACTACTACTGAACCCCCAATATCCACAAGAGAACCCCCAACATCCACCACAGAACCGACACGCTAATCAGCATGTGCTAGGGGGGGGGGGGGGTTCCGCCACTGGGAGGGGGAGAGATACATGATCAGTATAAAAGAGAGCCCCCCCCAACTACTACTGAACCCCCAGCATCCACAAGAGAACCGCCAACATCCACCACAGAACCGACATCCTCACCAGCATGTGCTGGGGGCGCTCCGCCACTGGGAGGGGGAGGGATACATGATCAGTACATGAGCACTCCCTGAATTCTACTACTGAACCCCCAACATCCACCACAGAACCCCCCCACACCCTCCACAGAACACGGACACATCACTCATCACATCCTCATGAACAGCCAATCAGGGAGAGCAGAGAGGATCATGTGACTCCCACACAACATACCTTTCCCGTCTATCTTCAACAAATAGGAACGCTCCAGAGTCTGGAAGAGAAGTGAGAAGATCAGGTGACATGAAAACACTTCAATCCCCTCCCCCATCTCAGAGACTGACTTGTAGTATGGAGGGATTACTGAGGTGACACCGATGTTCTCACATAGCGATTGGTGGAAAAATATACATAATATAAATATACATCTTCCTTTGTTGAACGGGTCTTATCAGAGTGACTAACCACAGATTGTACAATCAGATTGTAGAGTGTGTGCTGAGCTCCGACACAACCTTCTATCCAACCACCAACAGGCCGACCCCTGAGCTCCCATGTATGTATGTTTGTTATAATTCCCGATTTATATTTCCCCAGTTTACGCAGCGCTTTACAATGTAGAGAGGGGGAGGGGGGGTCGGCACAATATAGAAGGGACGGGAGGGTCCTGCTTGTAGGGCTTACATTCTAAAAGGGAGGGGGTGGTGGTACAAAAGGTAATCGATGCAGGGAATGATTTGATGGGGTTGTTAGGTGGGATAGGCTTCCCTGAATAAATGAGTTTTCAGGGATCTCCTGATGGTGGACAGGGTAGGGGCTGATTGGACATACCGGGGCAGGGAGTTCCAGAGGCTCTGGAGAAGTCCTGAAGGTGGACAGGGTAGGGGCTGATCGGATATACTGGGGTAGGGAGTTCCAGAGGGTGGGAGAGGCTCTGGAGAAGTCCTGAAGACGAGCATGGGAGGAGGTAACAAGGGGGATAGAGAGCAGGAGGTTCTGGGAGGAGCGGAGGGGATGATTTGGGCGATATCTGCATATGAGGTTGGTGATGTAGATGGGGAGATGTTGTGGTTAGTACGGTATTTTGAATTTTATACGGTGGGGGAGGGGAAGCCAGTGAAGGGATGGGCAGAGAGGCAGCAGTCACTGTATGTATGTATGTATGTATGTATGTATGTATGTATGTATGTATGTATGTATGTATGTATGTATGTCCAAAGGGTGAACCTTTAAACACAGGCTGATGGGGGCAGTAGTGTGTTTTGTAGATCCAGTGACCGGCTTCACAATGAAAATGATATGTTGGCTCCATAGCTGCCGATCCGTATTACAGAGCCGGCCGTGTGGTGCCCCTCCCCCCCGTGGGTCCCGGGAACACACCCGCCAGCAGTGAGAGGGAAAGTGATGTCAGATGATGTGAATGGGAAGAAGCAGTGGAAATACAACCGCAGGGTGCGTCCGTGTATGTAAACCGTGATCACACCACACATGTGACATATCGCCATGAACCTCAGGAGCGAGAAGGAGAATTCTACAAAAGTGTAACGACACCCCGAGTATGAAAAGAGTTAAAGTCGTTTAGGACATTCCACTTCCGAACACAAAGGCAGCTACCGAACACTCCAATCAGCCAAACAAGAAACCCATATGAATAATCCCCCCCCACCCCAAGTACGAGACAAGATGCTCTGTCTTGAGGTTCAAACAGGAATGAATCTTTATTCAAAACACGTTATACAGATCCCACTTCAAAACATTCCCCCCCCACCCTTGGAAAACAGGGCAGGTTAAACTGTCCAATGACAATAGAGACACAGGTCAGGTGTGTACAACTTCATCAGTAAACAGTCTTATCAGGGGGGCTGCTGGAGGAATCCCCCCTCCCTCTCAGGAAGACCATAATAGTTGAGGCCGACACCACAAGTCCCCAAGTACCCCAAATAAATTGTTCCAAACAGAGTATTACTCACCCAGCCAACCTCTGCCTCTCTCAGAGAACATATCTGCCGCTGGGGAGAGGCCTGGACTGGACCTTCTCCCTGGAGTCCTTTCTGCCGCTGGAGAGAGGACAGGGTGTCTGGGCTCACTCCGTCATGCTGTTGGGGATCGGGGCCCACTGCCCAGCATCCCTGGGGTATACAGGTGGAGACTGAAGTCCCATCCACCTTCACAGGAAATCCATCCTCTGTTAGTTGAGGGCAGAGTCCAGCAGTCCTCGGCCCTGTTGCCAGCCCTTCTGCTGGAAACCCCACACCATCTGTTCAATTAAAATAAAATCTAAGCAGCGTAAGGAAGGGGAGATCGCCCGACGCGTTTCGACCAAGAGGGTCTTCAACAGGGACATGAGCTTCCCCCTTCACGCTGCTCAATATTTTATATATATATATATATATATATATATATTTTGTTTATTTGTAATAGATTACCTAACAGCCATGTTAATATTTTTATAATTTTTTCTTTCATTGCTATGTATATTTTGTATGTACTGGTATAGATCTATTTGGGACATCTTGTGTCTGATTTAGGTAATGCTGCTTAGTATTGTTCAGTAATGCTTATTTTGTGTTTTGGTTTATCACCACTTGCTAGCACTATTTCACTTTAGTGCTGCCATCTAGTGTTTGCCATTATTATTGTTTATTTTCACATTGATGTTTTTAGCCATGTGACAGCACCAGATCCGATCATGTGATCGGGACTTGAGCTGAGGAGATTCGGTTTCCGTGACTACCCTCTCCCATCCTGTGCACCTTTTGGTGGTTGTTGATTGGGTCAGGGAGCCGGGACACCGCCCCTTCACACCACATCACATGACCAGGAAGTGATGTCCACTATTGTTTGCCATGCGGTGGGGAGGTCTCCAGGCGTCAGTCTCACTATTAGACTGCGCTATTGGGTCCTACACTCACCGGCTGTTTTATTCATGATTCTGATTGGTCTAGCGATCAACAGGATCCAGTTCCTGATTACTTGACCTTTGTAGCTCCACTGTGACTGGCTATAGGGGTTATCTTATTGGATTAGATATTTATAGGAGCAGCGTGAAGGGGGAAGCTCATGCCCCTGTTGAAGACCCTCTTGGTCGAAACGCGTCGGTCGATCTCCCCTTCCTTACGCTGCTTAGATTTTATTTCAATTGTGATCACTTTTATCCATTTTTTGTATGGTATTTTTAGAAATAAAAATCCCTGGTTTACCTGCACTATGCAGAAGCTTTTTATTTGCATATTATCCCGATGCAAGAAACTGCCTTCCGGTAGCCCTACTTCCATCACGGGGTCTGGATCAAATCTGTCCCCGGCTTCTCCTTGGAACACATCCTTGAGGTCTATTGGCTGATATCCAGTTGGCGGCCCTTCCTGATGTTTCTTCACCCCACCAGAGAGGTCGAGAAGTGAGACAGAGGTTCCACCGTTCCGGATATCGTTTTCCAGCCTAGGTTTGGCTCCATGTCATACGACAGTGGAGTCCACGTCATCTGGTAAGAGTACCCATCTTATCTTACTTCCTGATGTTTTCATTCTGATGCCCCATATCGAGATGTTGGTTTACAGCTACGGAAGTTCTGTACCCCGTTGTTGAGTCACAGATCCACATCGTGCACCATTGACTTTAATTTCCAGTCTCACATCATTTCTATTGGTTCATACCAGTTCCTCTTATTAATTTGAGTTTGGAATCATCCATTTACCATATGTGGACACTTTATACTGTTTGTTTATTTCACTTCACTTATGGTTTTTGCACATATGCTTTACTGTTCAGTACAGCATCTCTTAATTGTTTCACTACACCCTAACTTCCCTATATTTCTTAGCGCTGCATTTTTTTCCCAGTTACCAGTTATTGTTTGTCACAATGTATGCAGCTTCTGGCGCACATATATTTTATTTTTGCTATTAGAGCGCAGTGTTTTCATATTCTCTTGTATTCTGTAATCTGTGGCTGGAGAGAGGAGTCGACTGCCCCGGCTCCCTGGAACACCAGTTGTTGCCATCGCTGGGCAGAGTTTGGAAGCACTTCTGCTGGGGACTCCACATCATCGGCTTTGGCTAACCGTTGGGGCAGGAGGCTGAATTCCTCCACTCCCAAACTGCAGCTGCCATTGGGGAGGTGAGCCGGCTGCTTCCTTTTCCATTCCCTCATCTGGCTGCTGGGAAATGATTGCCACCTTCTCACCATGAGCCTCCAGAACTGCCACAGGTGTGGGCCAGAGGTCTTGGACCCTCTGTCTAGTGACCAGCGCCTCAGCTGGAGAAGTTCCTTGTAACGCCACAGATACTGCTGTTGGTGCTGGGCAGAGCACACTGAAGTTTGGCCCTGATACCAGCTCTTCTGCTGGAGGCTCATCAGGATGTTCTTCCTCAGCAGAAAAGTCTATCAAATCCCATGTCTCTGCAACTGGTGTCTGGGGATAGAGGTTCACCATCTCCTCTCCGTGGAACCCAGAAGATGCTATCATTTCTGGGCAGAGGTTAGCAGAGCTCTGCCCTGTTGTCAGCATTTCAGCTTTGGGGATGGCGATCTCCAGATTTTCCACTGCCGACTCTTCAGCCAGGATTTCAGGAGTTGTCAACTGGTATTTCCTGATGGTCCCAGGCAAAGGGAGCCCCCCCCTCCTTCTGAGCAGAGTCTAACAGCTGTTTGTAGGCGATCTCCAGCTCCCATTCCTGAACGGCCAGAAACTCCAAATCTTCCAGTGCCCAGTGCACTTCCGAGACATTCAGTCTTCGCTCTCTGTGCTCCATTATTTCCTCCAAACGCCCCTCCCGATCACTCCCAAAGTCAAGGTCCCTGGACAGCCTCCAGTATAACAATCCCAGGCCATCATAGTCAAAGCCTTCCGTGGGGCTGTCATCCGCTGTCCATGGGCACACTTGGGCTAAAAACCACTGGAGGGCTCTGCAGCTCTTGTCCAACCGCATTTCTGCCCGGATCAGCCTGCTTAACTCGGCTGTCCACTCCTGGTTCGGCTGTTCCCCCAGTAACATTCGTACTTCATACTGCGACCAGTACCTCACATGGACAGAGGGGAGAACTTTTCCCTGGTGAGCGGGTTACAGGCTAGAGCTTCCTTCCAGATTTCACATCAGATAGAATCAAACCATCCCAGCAGGACCTGCTCTGATACTGGTCCTCTGTGCTGTATCTGCATCTCTCGCAACCTCCTTCTGAATTCCTCATCCTTGTCTCCTGGCATCTGGACCTCTGCCCTCTCCTGGCATCTGGACCTCTGCCCTCTCCTGGCATCTGGACCTCTGCCCTCTCCTGGCATCTGGACCTCTGCCCTCTCCTGGCATCTGGACCTCTGCCCTCTCCTGGCATCTGGACCTCTGCCCTCTCCTGGCATCTGGACCTCTGCCCTCTCCTGGCATCTGGACCTCTGCCCTCTCCTGGCATCTGGACCTCTGCCCTCTCCTGGCATCTGGACCTCTGCCCTCTCCTGGCATCTGGACCTCTGCCCTCTCCTGGCATCTGGACCTCTGCCCTCTCCTGGCATCTGGACCTCTGCCCTCTCCTGGCATCTGGACCTCTGCCCTCTCCTGGCATCTGGACCTCTGCCCTCTCCTGGCATCTGGACCTCTGCCCTCTCCTGGCATCTGGACCTCTGCCCTCTCCTGGCATCTGGACCTCTGCCCTCTCCTGGCATCTGGACCTCTGCCCTCTCCTGGCATCTGGACCTCTGCCCTCTCCTGGCATCTGGACCTCTGCCCTCTCCTGGCATCTGGACCTCTGCCCTCTCCTGGCATCTGGACCTCTGCCCTCTCCTGGCATCTGGACCTCTGCCCTCTCCTGGCATCTGGACCTCTGCCCTCTCCTGGCATCTGGACCTCTGCCCTCTCCTGGCATCTGGACCTCTGCCCTCTCCTGGCATCTGGACCTCTGCCCTCTCCTGGCATCTGGACCTCTGCCCTCTCCTGGCATCTGGACCTCTGCCCTCTCCTGGCATCTGGACCTCTGCCCTCTCCTGGTATCTGGACCTCTGCCCTCTCCTGGTATCTGGACCTCTGCCTCTTTCAGTTGGTGCTGCTGTAGCCAGTCTGCATCCACAGGCGCTATAACTTGGTCTATGATCTCCGCTGTAGGGTTAGGAATCATAATGTGCCAGTCTTATTTTAACAGCCCGATCAAAACTTGCCTTTTCGGGTGTCCTGTCTGTTACGTTGGGCCTTTCGGTTATGTTGAGTCTTTCGGCTCTATCCATTTCGACTAGTTCTGGGATAATGTCCCTCTTCTTACGGTTGTTGGCCGGTCGGCCCTGGTTCTCCAGTAAGTTCTTGAGGGTAGAGAGCTTTAGCCGTTCATACTGTGCTTCCATTGGCCTGCGTCCTCTTGTAGCTGTCCTTCTGGGCTGTGGGAATCATCCCGATGCTGCCACCAGTTGTAACGACCCCACCAAATATGAAAGGGGTTAAAGTCATTTAGGACATTCCATACCCAACCACAAAGGCAGCTACAGAACGCTTGCCGATCAGCCGAACAAGGAACCCATACAAATAATCCACCCCAAATATGAGACAAGATGCTCTGTGTATCTTGAGGTTCAAGCAGGAATGAATCTTTATGCAAACATGTTATACAGATCCCACTTCAAAAACACCCCCCCCCCACCCCCACCCTTGGAAAACAGGGCAGGTTAAACTGTCCAATGACAATAGACACAGGTCAGGTGTGTTTAACCTCATCAGTAAACAGTCTTATCAGGGGGGCTGCTGGAGGAATCCCCCCTTTCCTCACAGCAAGACAGTTAGACATACCATAATAGTTGAGGCGGACACCACAATAGACAATAGAATAGAGTCACGCCCCAAACCACAGCAAAGAGTCCACAACACAATGAGACAGCACACATTATATACACATATATACAGCATTGAGTCTGACCAGCACAGATCATAGTGGGGTTCTCGTATACCTTGTGCCCCTATTAATGACTCCCATCACTATGGCATATCCAGGGTCCCCAGAGTCTGTGTGTCTTGAGGGATATGGACCTGAATCTAAAGTAACACCATCTCCAGGGTCCCCAGAGTCTGTGTGTCTTGAGGGATATGGACCTGAATCTAAAGTAACACCACCTCCAGGGTCCCCAGACATACAGCTCACAACGAGCACCGTTCCCCCAAATGCCAGGGTCCATAATCTGTAGGCAAGAGGTTGGCATTCAGTCCCCTCCAAAAGCCTCTGTCTCGGCTAGGTCTGTCACTAATCTGAGGAGCTGGAAAGGCTTTTAAAGCTTTGTATTGAAACGTCCCACACCACGTCATATACCGCTTCCTCCAGTCTGAATATAGAGATCAGATATTAGAGCCGCCTTTTACAACCAAGAACTAAGCAGGACTCGTTTGGCTGCACAGCTGGAACATGAACTGTTTGAAGAGAGGTACACAGAGATATATAGACTCTGAGGACAATCCCCCCTACATTGTATAGTGACAGGGAGAAGACTTCACCTCCTCCAGTAACATGACACACAGGGGGGTATTCACACTTCAGAAGAACACTGTCCTATCAGCAGGGAGAACTGTTGGAATTCCCCCCCTCCCCCCACCTCACAGCTAATCCACATATACATCCCTTAACCAAATGCTCCAAAAGGCAGACAATAGAACAATGGGGTACAGCCACACCTCAAACCATCTAGTAAAGGTATACAACAGTCCCAAGAGAAAGAGCCCCTTTATTCATTCAGCACACAGAACCCGGGATAAGAGGGGTAAAAGGAAAAGCTGAGTCCGGTGTGGTTGTGTGGTGAGTTGGGTGAGGGTAGACCCAACTGGGGTTCCCGTCACCCTGTGCCCCCCAATAGGCAGGAGCAGCTGTGTGACGTCACCCCGCTGTCTGATCGCAGGACGAGTGTCACCATTCCAGCATTCCTCGTACTTCCCCTTCATGATGAACGTAGGAAGAACCTGTCTGAGCTCTATGAGGAGGGGGGAGGAGCCTGTGTGTGGTTGGGGGGGAGCCTGTGTGTGGTTGGGGGGGAGGGGGAGCGAGGGGGAGCCTGTGTGTGGTTGGGGGGGAGGGGGAGCCTGTGTGTGGTTGGGGGGGGGGGGGGGAGGGGGGTGGTGGAGAGGTTAGCCTGTGTGTGTAGTGAAAGGGGGGGGGGTGTTGGGGGTCCCCAGGATTGCTCCCTTTGTATTGGGGGGGGGGGGGGGCAGTGATGACAATTCTAAGCACACAGATCAGAGTGACGGATCTCTAATTAGTACAAAGCTCACCTTGAACCCGAAGAAGTTGTAGGAGAAATCTCTGTCATAGATAATGGAGGAGTTCAGCCGCTAGAGGAGACAAAAGTCACAATACAATATGAATACAGACATCACCCCTCCCCCCTCCTCCAATTCTGGAGTCACTTAGAATCAGAAACTGATACAAATATGGTGCCTAACAGATGGAGGATGTGACGGGTTCACTTTATAAAAGAGACAAAACATAAAAGCTGCAGCAGGTATACAGTGTGGATACACACCGCGCCCCCAAGGCTGACCCGCCCACACACACCCCGCCCCCAAGGCTGACCCGCCCACACACACACACAGAGCGCCCCCAAGGCTGACCCGCCCACACACAGAGCGCCCCCAAGGCTGACCCGCCCACACACAGAGCGCCCCCAAGGCTGACCCGCCCACACACAGAGCGCCCCCAAGGCTGACCCGCCCACACACAGAGCGCCCCCAAGGCTGACCCGCCCACACACAGAGCGCCCCCAAGGCTGACCCGCCCACACACAGAGCGCCCCCAAGGCTGACCCGCCCACACACAGAGCGCCCCCAAGGCTGACCCGCCCACACACAGAGCGCCCCCAAGGCTGACCCGCCCACACACAGAGCGCCCCCAAGGCTGACCCGCCCACACACAGAGCGCCCCCAAGGCTGACCCGCCCACACACAGAGCGCCCCCAAGGCTGACCCGCCCACACACAGAGCGCCCCCAAGGCTGACCCGCCCACACACAGAGCGCCCCCAAGGCTGACCCGCCCACACACACAGCGCCCCCAAGGCTGACCCGCCCACACACACAGCGCCCCCAAGGCTGACCCGCCCACACACGCCCACAGAGCGCCCCCAAGGCTGACCCGCCCACACACACACAGCGCCCCCAAGGCTGACCCGCCCACACACGCCCACAGAGCGCCCCCAAGGCTGACCCGCCCACACACACAGCGCCCCCAAGGCTGACCCGCCCACACACACACACACACACAGCGCCCCCAAGGCTGACCCGCCCACACACACACAGCGCCCCCAAGGCTGACCCGCCCACACACACAGCGCCCCCAAGACTGACCCGCCCACACACACACACAGCGCCCCCAAGGCTGACCCGCCCACACACACACACAGCGCCCCCAAGGCTGACCCGCCCACACACACAGCGCCCCCAAGACTGACCCGCCCACACACACACCGCCCCCAAGGCTGACCCGCCCACCCACACCGAGCGCCCCCAAGGCTGACCCGCCCACACACACACACACAGAGCGCCCCCAAGGCTGACCCGCCCACACACACACACACACAGAGCGCCCCCAAGGCTGACCCGCCCACACACACAGCGCCCCCAAGACTGACCCGCCCACACACACAGCGCCCCCAAGGCTGACCCGCCCACACACACACACACACCGCCCCCAAGGCTGACCCGCCCACACACACACACAGAGCGCCCCCAAGGCTGACCCGCCCACACAGCGCGCCCCCAAGGCTGACCCGCCCACACACACACACAGCGCGCCCACACACACAGCGCCCCCAAGACTGACCCGCCCACACACACAGCGCCCCCAAGACTGACCCGCACACACACACACACACACAGAGCGCCCCCAAGGCTGACCCGCCCACACACACACACACACAGCGCCCCCAAGGCTGACCCGCCCACACACACACACACACACACACACACACACACACACACACACACAGAGCGCCCCCAAGGCTGACCCGCCCACACACCGCCCCCAAGGCTGACCCGCCCACACACACAGAGTGCCCCCAAGGCTGACCCGCCCACACACACACACACACACACACACACACACACAGAGCGCCCCCAAGGCTGACCCGCCCACACACCGCCCCCAAGGCTGACCCGCCCACACACACAGCGCGCCCCCAAGGCTGACCCGCCCACACACACACACACACACACACACACACACAGAGCGCCCCCAAGGCTGACCCGCCCACCCACACACAGCGCGCCCCCAAGGCTGACCCGCCCACACACACACAGAGCGCCCCCAAGGCTGACCCGCCCACACACACAGAGCGCCCCCAAGGCTGACCCGCCCACACACACAGAGCGCCCCCAAGGCTGACCCGCCCACACACACACAGAGCGCCCCCAAGGCTGACCCGCCCACACACACAGAGCGCCCCCAAGGCTGACCCGCCCACACACACAGAGCGCCCCCAAGGCTGACCCGCCCACACACACAGAGCGCCCCCAAGGCTGACCCGCCCACACACACACCGCCCCCAAGGCTGACCCGCCCACACACACACCGCCCCCAAGGCTGACCCACCCACACACACACACACACCGCCCCCAAGGCTGACCCGCCCACACACACACCGCCCCCAAGGCTGACCCGCCCACACACACACACACACCGCCCCCAAGGCTGACCCGCCCACACACACACACACACCGCCCCCAAGGCTGACCCGCCCACACACACACCGCCCCCAAGGCTGACCCGCCCACACACACACCGCCCCCAAGGCTGACCCGCCCACACACACACCGCCCCCAAGGCTGACCCACCCACACACACACACCGCCCCCAAGGCTGACCCACCCACACACACCGCCCCCAAGGCTGACCCGCCCACACACACACCGCCCCCAAGGCTGACCCACCCACACACACACACCGCCCCCAAGGCTGACCCACCCACACACACCGCCCCCAAGGCTGACCCGCCCACACACACACACCGCCCTGGAGTTGATCCAGGTAGACTCACATCTTTGTTGGCCAGCACAATGTCCAGGGTCTCTCTGGATATCATGGGGGAGTGACGTCCATTCAGGGGGTTCACATACTTATACAGATCTTCCATCACATCTATGGGGGAGGGGAGAGAGAAGAGACGAGTAAATTCAGACTGGAGGATGAAGAGATTGTTCCGGAATGACAATCCTGACGTGAGGGGGAGGGGCGTGTGCTTTGCTCTGTGATGGGGCCACTTTTAAAGCTGCCATTGTGATCCTTCTCTGGAAAATGCCAAATGCCTGGCTGTTATAAATGGAGAAGTTTAACAGTTTCATGACTTCCCCATAAAAGAGATTTATTCCTACAGGGCAGCTGTGCCTACAGAAGGACCTACAGTATGTGACAAAAGTAAGTACACCCCTCAGTGACATTTGTGTAAATCTTTTCTTCTATCTTTTCATGTGACAACACTGAAGAAATGACACTTGTCTACAATGTAAAGTAGTGAGTGTACAGCTTGTATAACAGTGTAAATTTTCTGTCCCCTCAAAATAACTCAACACATAGCCATTAATGTCTAAACCGCTGGCTACAAAAGTCAGTACACCCCTCAGTGAAAATCTCCAAATTGGGCCCAATTAGCCATTTTCCCTCCCCGGTGTCATGTGACTCTTTAGTGTTACAAGGTCTCAGGTGTGAATGGGGAGCAGGTGTGTTAAATTTGGTGTTATCGCTCTCACTCTCTCATACTGGTCACTGGAAGTACAACATGGCACCTCATGGCAAAGAACTCTCTGAGGATCTGATATAAAGAATTGTTGCTCTACATAAAGATGGCCTAGGCTATAAGAAGATTGCCAAGACCCTGAAACTGAGCTGCAGCACGGTGGCCAAGACCATACAGCGGTATAACAGGACAGGTTCCCCTCAGAACAGGCCTCGCCATGGTCCACCAAAGAAGTTGAGGTCACGTGATCAGCATCATATCCAGAGGTTGTCTTTGGGAAATAGACGTATGAGTGCTGCCAGCATTGCTGCAGAGGTTGTAGGGGTGGGGGGTCAGCCTGTCAGTGCTCAGACCATACGCCGCACACTGCATCAAATTGGTCTGCATGGCTGTCATCCCAGAAGGAAGCCTCTTCTAAAGATGATGTACAAGAAAGTCCGCAAACAGTTTGCTGAAGACAAGCAGACTAAGGACATGGATTACTGGAACCATGTCCTGTGGTCTGATGAGACCAAGATAAACGTATTTGGTTCAGATGGTGACAAGCGTGTGTGGGGGCAACCAGGTGAGGAGGACAAAGACAAGTGTGTCTTGTCTACAGTCAAGCATGGTGGTGGGAGTGTCATGGTCTGGGGGTACATGAGTGCTGCCGGCACTGGGGGGCTACAGATCATTGAGGGAACCATGAATGCCAACATGTACTGTGACCTACTGAAGCAGAGCATGAGCCCCTCCCTTCAGAGACTGGACCGCAGGGCAGTATTCCAACATGATAACCACCCCAAACACACCTCCAAGACCACCACTGCTATGCTAAAGAAGCTGAGGATAAAGGTGATGGACTGGCCAAGCATGTCTCCAGACCTAAACCCTATTGAGCATCTGTGGGACATCCTCAAACGGAAGGTGGAGGAGCGCAAGGTCTCTAACATCCACCAGCTCTGTGATGTCATCATGGAGGAGGGGAAGAGGACTCCAGTGACAACCTGTGAAGCTCTGGTGATCTCCATGCCCAAGAGGGTTAAGGCAGTGCTGGAAAATAATGGAGGCCACACAAAATATTGACACTTTGGGCCCAACTTGGAGATTTTCACTTAGGGGTGTACTGACTTTTGTTGCCAGCGGTTTAGACATTAATGGCTGTGTGTTGAGTTATTTTGAGGGGACAGTAAATTTACACTGTTATACAAGCTGTACACTCACTACTTTACATTGTAGACAAGTGTCATTTCTTCAGTGTTGTCACATGAAAAGATAGAAGAAAAGATTTACACAAATGTGACTGAGGGGTGTACTTACTTTTGTTGCCAGCGGTTTAGACATTAATGGCTGTGTGTTGAGTTATTTTGAGGGGACAGCAAATTTACACTGTTATACAAGCTGTACACTCACTACTTTACATTGTAGACAAGTGTCATTTCTTCAGTGTTGTCACATGAAAAGATAGAAGAAAAGATTTACAAAAATGTCACTGAGGGGTGTACTTACTTGTCAGAGAGATAGAGAATGAGTGATTATGAAACTATGGCTTAAAGCCACGTCTGTGTAATATTGGGGTCTCTGGACCTCAAGTCACATCAGAGTAGTGCAGGGACTATGAACAGTACTCATTGGATACGACTTGTCATGTGACTGCCATCCAAAGTCACACAAGAGTGAAAAGGGCCAAAGACATTTCTTGTAGTTGGTGACCAAGTTTGCACACCTGAGGCGGCTCGCTCCACCCCCTCCACAGCCCAGGGCTCCAATGAGCGAGGAGGGAGCGGAGCAGAAAAACCAAGTGATCGGTGACTGTTCAATCGCTCAGTTCTCAGTGTAGAGGCGCCAGAGGACCGATTCTGCATCCTCCGAGGTAAGTGCAATTCTAGAAGTACCCCCCAATACTTCTCTGCTTAAGGATTTAGAGAAGATCTGTGAAGATCAAAATCCCTCCCGAGATGTGTGCAAACCTGATCACCGCCTCCAAGAACCGTCTGACCTCTGTGATCACCGCCTCCAAGAACCGTCTGACCTCTGTGATCACCGCCTCCAAGAACTTTCTGACCTCTGTGATCACCGCCTCCAAGAACCGTCTGACCTCTGTGATCACCGCCTCCAAGAACCGTCTGACCTCTGTGATCACCGCCTCCAAGAACCGTCTGACCTCTGTGATCACCGCCTCCAAGAACCGTCTGACCTCTGTGATCACCACCTACAAGAAACGTCTGACCTCTGTGATCACCGCCTCCAAGAACCGTCTGACCTCTGTGATCACCGCCTCCAAGAACCGTCTGACCTCTGTGATCACCGCCTCCAAGAACCGTCTGACCTCTGTGATCACCGCCTCCAAGAACCGTCTGACCTCTGTGATCACCGCCTCCAAGAACCGTCTGACCTCTGATCACCGCCTCCAAGAACCGTCTGACCTCTGTGATCACCGCCTCCAAGAAACGTCTGACCTCTGTGATCACCGCCTCCAAGAAACGTCTGACCTCTGTGATCACCGCCTCCAAGAAACGTCTGACCTCTGTGATCACCGCCTCCAAGAAACGTCTGACCTCTGTGATCACCGCCTCCAAGAACCGTCTGACCTCTGTGATCACCGCCTCCAAGAACCGTCTGACCTCTGTGATCACCGCCTCCAAGAAACGTCTGACCTCTGTGATCACCGCCTCCAAGAACCGTCTGACCTCTGTGATCACCGCCTCCAAGAAACGTCTGACCTCTGTGATCACCGCCTCCAAGAAACGTCTGACCTCTGTGATCACCGCCTCCAAGAAACGTCTGACCTCTGTGATCACCGCCTCCAAGAAACGTCTGACCTCTGTGATCACCGCCTCCAAGAAACGTCTGACCTCTGTGATCACCAACAAGGGGTTCTCCACCAGCTACTAAGGGGGTCAAATATTTATTTTACTCACTGAACTCCATTTATAACATTTGTATTGTGTGCTTTTTCTGGATTTTTGGTTGATATTCTGTCTCCATCATAAAATACACCTATGATAAAAATTATAGACCCTTCATTTTTATGTAAGTGGGCAAAACTTACACAATCTGCAGGGGAGGAGCAAAATACAGATTGGAAGAAATTAATGAAGAAATTCCATTTTTTTTATTGGATATTTTATAGCAGAAAGTAAAAAATCTTTGTCGCTCTTTTTTTATTTATAGCACAATAAAAACCGCAGAGGTGATCAAATACCACCAAAAGAAATCTCTATTTGTGAGACACCCCTCCCCCCACTCACACCCCTCCCCCCATGACACCTACCACTGAATATCTTCTTGGTCTCTTTGTGTAGATTGGAGACGGCGATGCGGGCGGCGAGGATGGCGTAGTCGGGGTGTTTGGTGGTCAGGGTGGCCGCTGTCTCTGCCGCCAGAGTGTCCAACTCCACGGTGGTGACCCCGCTGTACAGACCCTGGATGACCTTCATTGTGATCTGAGCCTGGAACACAACCGATACCAATTACCCCCTCAGTGTCCCCGACGCCTCCCCACATACATGTATCCACCAATTACCCCCTCAGTGTCCCCGACACCTCCCCACATACATGTATCCACCAATTACCCCCTCAGTGTCCCCGACACCTCCCCACATACATGTATCCACCAATTACCCCCTCAGTGTCCCCGACACCTCCCCACATACATGTATCCACCAATTACCCCCTCACTGTGCGGTCACATGATCAGAACATCAGAAAAGCTGAGTTAGACTTACCGGTAACTCCTTTTCTGAGAGTCTTCCAGGACAGCCCATGAGACCAGGGGGCTCCTCCTACCAGGACAGAAAACAAGTTACCCCCAGAAGATATAAGGGCAGTCCTCCAGGCCCATGTCAGTCTTCCCAAGAACCGTAGGACCCTGCAAAACATATGCATATTACACATAACTTCAGACAAAACCGGGTGGGAATCCGGCTGTCCTGGAAGACTCTCAGAAAGGGAGTTACCGGTAAGTCTAACAGCTTTTCTCCAAGCGTCTTCCAGGACAGCCCATGAGATGATGAGCCAGAACTTACCAGTCTAGGGAGGGACAACTGCCTGAAGGACCTTACGACCAAACGCCTGCTCCTGAGCAGATAGGAGATCCAGGCGATAATGTTTAATGAAGGTTGAGTAATTGGACCATGTGGCAGCCCTGCAAATTTGTTCCAGTGAGGCACCAGCCCTCTCAGCCCAAGACGTAGACAAGGCTCTAGTTGAGTGCACAGTAACAAAAAGGTGTAGGAACCTCCCTAATTTTGTAAGCTTTAGAGATGAGTTGCTTAATCCATCTAGCAAAGGTGGCTTTAGATGCACCTTTCCCCTTGAGAACTCCAGAAAAGACGACAAATAAGGCATCAGTTTTCCTAAAGGTCTTGGTGACCTCAAGATAGACTAAGAATCCTTACGTCTAAAAAACTAAAATTTTCTTTCCAAGTCACCCTGTGGCGAACTACAAAAGGCTGGCAGTACAATGTCCTGAGCTCGGTGGAATGTACAACTCGATCCTCAAAAATCGTGAGGAAGGGCTCCCTTACCGATAGGGCCTGCAACTCACTTACCCTACGAGCTGAGGTAACAACTATAAGAAACAGTTTTTAATGTAAGCAACTTGACTGAAATACTTTCAAGAGGCTCAAAAAAGGGGATTCAACCAGAGTTTGAAGTACTAGGGACAGGTCCCAGGTTGGACAACTTCTCACCACTTCTGGTCTGGCCCTAGAGATAGATTTGAAAAATCTGGCTATAGTGGGATTTTCCAGGAGAGAAAACTGGAGGCACACACTAATAGCTACCGCCTGTACCTTTAAAGGTACTAACTGAAAGACCTTTGTTGATGCCCTCTTGGAAAAATTCCAAAATAAATGGAATATCATGAGTTAAACCTTTTCCAAAATTTGGAATATATGGCTCTAGTAACCGGCTTCCTACAATTAACGAGAGTCTTGACTACCTTGTCAGAGAACCCCTGGGCACTCAGTATCTTTTCTTCAGATACCAGGCCGTCAAGTTTAAGGAAACCACCTGAGGGTGTGATACTGGACCCTGCAATAATGAGTCTTCTCTTTTCGGAAGACTCAGTGGATGCTCCGAAACTAGAGAGTGTAGCAGGGAAAACCATGGCCTCTTGGGCCAAAATGGGGCTATTAGAATGAGATCCGTCTCCTCTAGCAGAAACTTCCGGAGGACTTCTGGGATCAGTCTGATTGGCAGGAAGGCATAACATAGGCCACGGGTTTGCCAGAGCATCTATCCCGAAGGCTTGGTCCGCCGGGTTCATGGAAAAGAATCTGTTTTGCGGTTGTTCCGGGTTTGCGAACAAATCCACTATGGGATAACCCCCTCCCCTGGTGAGGTCTGCAAAGACTTCGGGATGAAAGGACCAGTTGTCTCGGTCTATCGTGTGACGACAGATAATCTGCCAGGCAATTGTTTGTCCCCTTCAGGTGTACAGCCGAAATTGAAGCTAGATTCCCCTCTGCCCATGAAAGGATCTCCTGGGCAATGGACTGAAGCATCTGGCTTCTCATGCCTCCCTGCTTGTTGATTTACGCAACTGTCGCGATACTGTCTGACAGAGTTTGGAGGTTGTGTCCTTTGATCTCCATCTGAAAAGACTGCAGGGCTCTCTGGACTGCGAACAGCTCTCTTCAATTGGATGAGGCCTTTGCCTCCTCTGAGGACCACTCTCCCTGTGCTACTGCATTGCTGAGGTGGGCCCCCCATTCCCAGGAACTCGCATCCGTGGTAATTCTTCTGGATATGGAAAATGACAATGGCAGACCCCCTGTTAGGTGCTGGCCAGTTCTCCACCACCACAGGCTTCTTTTTATCTTGGCGGGAAGCCGGATCCTTAACTCCAGGGACCTTACATCCCAGTTTAATAGAAACATTTGTAATGTACGCTGATGGAGTCATAAGACCCACTGCCCTCGACACCTGTCTCAGAGAGACCGACTGGTTGGTCTGTAATGCTGGAACACTTTGGTAATCTTCTCCTGAGGAAGAAAAACACTTTGGTTCACTGAGCAAAAATCGTAACCCAGATAGGTTAGGTTACTTTCTGGGCCGGGATTAAGGACGATTTCTTTGTTTATCAACCAGCCTAGGGACTGTAAGAAGTCCTGTACAGCCTGGAGATGCTCCAACATCCTCTGGTATGATTTTGCCACTATCAGGAGGTCGTCCAAGTAAGGGATAACAGTTATCGCCTTTAACCTCAGTGGAGCCAGTGTTTCCCCCAATACTTTCGTAAAGATGCGTAGGGCTGAGGAAAGACCGAAAGGGAGGGCTTGAAAATGTTGGGCCCCCATACTCGTCTTCACTGCCAATCTCAAAAACTTTTGGAAGGCTGGATGGATAGGGATGTGAAGATAGGCATCCCTTAAGTCCAACATGGCCATAAAGCAGTTTGGGTATAGTAGGTTTTTGATAGTAAAAACAGTCTCCATCCGGAAATGTTTGTATCTGATGGACTTGTTTAAAGTCTGGAGATTCAGGATAAGTCGAAACTTTCCCACCGGCTTTTTGACCACAAATACATGGGAATATAATCCCTTGCCCTGCTCTGACTGTGGAACAGGAATCAGGACTTTTTGATCTAACAAGTCTCCGATCTGGAGACCCAGAGCCCTCGCTTTCTCTTGATCTTGTGGAGGAAAGGTGACCAACAATCGTTCTGGTGGTTGGTGAACAAACTCCAGCCTGTACCCGTTGGTCACTAGGTCCAGGATGAAGGGGCTCGAAGTGACTGCTGCCCATTGTGGGATAAAGGCCCTCAATCTTCCTCCCACCGGGGAACACAAGTCACTGTGGCTTGGCGGGCTGTTGAGGGTTAAACAGCACTCCCCTTTGCCTCTGCCTTTGTGCCCCGTCCAGTGTTTTTTCGGCCTGCTGTCCTTTTCTCTAGGACCCCGTTGCCTGCCTTGGCCACGAAAAAATTTCTGGCTGTCGGGATTCTCTTTCTCTGGAAACTCCTTTTTCTTATCAGCCGTGCGTTCCAGTGTCAAATAAATGATCGCCTGTTAAGGGAAGCCCACAAAGGCGTAATTAGGAGGCTGGGTCCCCTGACCAGGTTTTAAGCCAGAGGCTTCTCCTGGCCGAGTTCACTAAAGCTGAAGTCCTGGCCAACATTCTTACCGACTCTGCGGAAGAATCCACTAAAAAAACCTACAGCCTGAAAGAGAAGAGGAAAGGACTTCAAAATCTGCTCTCTGGGAGGTACCCGCTGAGAAGTGTGACTGAATCTGGGTCAACCAAAGCTCCAGATTTCTGGCCACACAAGTGGAGGCCAAAGCTGGTTTCAGGTTCCCAACCACTGAGTCCCAGGCTCTGTGGAGAAGGATATCCCCCCTCTTGTCCATCGGATCCTTAAGCATGCCCATATCATGGAACGCTAGGTCCGAATTTTTTGAAACCTTTGAAAGAGGTGCGTCCAGCTTCGGTTTCTTACTCCACAGCTGCGCAGTGTACTCATCAAAAGGGAACCTTCTTTTTAGGTTACTAAAGAATGGTTTTCTCTCCGGGTTATCCCATTCCAGTTTAATATTATCAACCAATCAACTATGGACTGGAAAAACGCTAGATTTTTTTCCTTATGCAATCCCTTATACATAAGATTGTGTTTGGATAACTGAACCTCCTCCTCTTTCAATTCAAGGGTGGTATAGCTAGCCTTTAACAAGTCATCCACATTCTCTACAGATAACTTAAATTTCGAGCCACGAGTGGATTGTCTATCCCTGGGCTCTATATCTGACCCCGATTCTTCAGGAGAAGAATCAGGTAGATCTGACCTCAGTCTTCACTCTCTGCCTGCTGCGGAGTGCTGACTGAAGTGCTCTGTGAGGACGGACCCTCTGGTGGGGTCTGGAGCTTGTCAATAAGTCTTCTAAAAGAACCAAAGGTGGATGTTAGCTCGTCCCTAACAGAGCCTAACAAGAGGAAACCGGGTCATCCTTTACAAGGCCATCTATACAGCTGCGACAAACGGCTCTGCTCCACGAGGAGCGCAATTTGTTTGCGCACACCGCACATTTCTTTTTAGGTGGCTGCGCTGGAGTCTTGTCTTGGCCTGCAAGACAAAAAGATAAGTGACCCCCTAATGAGACTCACAGCCACCCCACCACTCCGATCCACCATGTGCAGGAGGGAGGAAATGTGTCCCCTTAACCCACTACTACAGAGAGAGGAGGGGGAGGGAACACTCACAAGGAGAGCGACATAACACTTCAGGCTTACCTGTGAGGTGTTGGGAGCATCGATCGCCTGTGTAGGAACTGTAGATTGATCCATCTTGGCCCCTTTCTGGCTTTCCACAGCCTGGCTGCTTTCACCAGAAGGAACCAGTGGCCAGTGTCTCCTGTTCGCGCCGTTTAAGGAGACTGAACCGGCGCCCGGCGATGACATCATATGCCCCGGAAGTGACCTGCTCTCAGTCCTTCCTGTGGGCCAGCTTGGAGCACAGAAGCTCCGCCTCCTACTTGAGCGCCGCAGCTTCCTGTTTCTCCTCACACAACTAGCCACGCTGCCTGTGAAGAGAGGAACCACTGCTTTCCTAAGAACAGCGCTATGGGGGCCGACACCATGCCGGTCCTGGCCCTCTCCAAGTACTGAGACACAGGAGACCACAGCCCAGCCAACCTCTCCAGGCACCGAGACACAGGAGACCACAGCACAGCCAACCTCTCCAGGCACCGAGACACAGGAGACCACAGCACAGCTAACCTCTCCAGGCACCGAGACAAAGGAGACCACAGCACAGCCAACCTCTCCAGGCACCGAGACACAGGAGACCACAGCCAACCTCTCCAGGCACCGAGACACAGGAGACCACAGCCAACCTCTCCAGGCACCGAGACACAGGAGACCACAGCCAACCTCTCCAGGCACCGAGACACAGGAGACCACAGCCAACCTCTCCAGGCACCGAGACACAGGAGACCACAGCCAACCTCTCCAGGCACCGAGACACAGGAGACCACAGCCAACCTCTCCAGGCACCGAGACACAGGAGACCACAGCACAGCCAACCTCTCCAGGCACCGAGACACAGGAGACCACAGCCAACCTCTCCAGGCACCGAGACACAGGAGACCACAGCCAACCTCTCCAGGCACCGAGACACAGGAGACCACAGCCAACCTCTCCAGGCACCGAGACACAGGAGACCACAGCCAACCTCTCCAGGCACCGAGACACAGGAGACCACAGCCAACCTCTCCAGGCACCGAGACAAAGGAGACACAGGAGACCACAGCCAACCTCTCCAGGCACCGAGACAAAGGAGACCACAGCCAACCTCTCCAGGCACCGAGACACAGGAGACCACAGCCAACCTCTCCAGGCACCGAGACACAGGAGACCACAGCCAACCTCTCCAGGCACCGAGACACAGGAGACCACAGCCAACCTCTCCAGGCACCGAGACACAGGAGACCACAGCCAACCTCTCCAGGCACCGAGACACAGGAGACCACAGCCAACCTCTCCAGGCACCGAGACACAGGAGACCACAGCCAACCTCTCCAGGCACCGAGACACAGGAGACCACAGCCAACCTCTCCAGGCACCGAGACACAGGAGACCACAGCCAACCTCTCCAGGCACCGAGACACAGGAGACCACAGCCAACCTCTCCAGGCACCGAGACACAGGAGACCACAGCCAACCTCTCCAGGCACCGAGACACAGGAGACCACAGCCAACCTCTCCAGGCACCGAGACACAGGAGACCACAGCCAACCTCTCCAGGCACCGAGACACAGGAGACCACAGCCAACCTCTCCAGGCACCGAGACACAGGAGACCACAGCCAACCTCTCCAGGCACCGAGACACAGGAGACCACAGCCAACCTCTCCAGGCACCGAGACACAGGAGACCACAGCCAACCTCTCCAGGCACCGAGACACAGGAGACCACAGCCAACCTCTCCAGGCACCGAGACACAGGAGACCACAGCCAACCTCTCCAGGCACCGAGACACAGGAGACCACAGCCAACCTCTCCAGGCACCGAGACACAGGAGACCACAGCCAACCTCTCCAGGCACCGAGACACAGGAGACCACAGCCAACCTCTCCAGGCACCGAGACACAGGAGACCACAGCACAGCCAACCTCTCCAGCGGAGTGCTGCTACTGGCAGAGGAGAGGTTAGTGAGATGCCCCAAATAGCCCTACAGAGCCCCTGCTCATGAGACCTAGGGACCAGGAACATGTTACCCCCCCGTCCGGAGGAAACAAATAACCGACATGGGGCCTGGAGGACCGTCCTTTTATCTGGTGGGGGTGACGCGTTTCCTGTCCTGGTAGGAGCCCCAGGTCTTATGGGCGGTCGTGGAAGTCACTTGGAGAAAACCTGTTATAAGGAAATCTCATTCCCAACATCTGCCTCTCCTATAGAGTGATGCTGTGATTGACCCTCAGCTATCACATGGTACCGGGTCCTGCGATTGGCCCAAGTACCAAGCGACGGGCTGAGGGCCAACCACGGCCCCCAGGTACCAAGCGACGGGCTGAGGGCCAACCACGGCCCCCAGGTACCAAGCGACGGGCTGAGGGCCAACCACAGGACCAAATAGGAAACCACAGCTTTTATAAAAGTAACCCAATCTTGAAAGTTCATAACATTACAGTTAGAGATGAAAAAATAAAAAAGTTACTAAAGTGACTCAACTACTCTGATTAAAGCATTAAAAAAAAAAAAAAAAATATTGATTTTTATAACTTACTGTACATTCTGAGCCCCCAATCCAAATCCAGATCGTCCCCCCTCCCCCCGGTATACACCCCACCACTAATCCCCCTCCCCCCGGTATACCCCCCACCACTAATCCCCCCCCCCCCCGGTATACCCCCCACCACTAATCCCCCCTCCCCCTAATCCCCCCGGTATACCCCCCCCACACTAATCCCCCCCCCCGGTATACCCCCCCACCACTAATCCCCCCCAGTATACCCCCCCCCCCACCACTAATCCCCCCCCCAGTATACCTCCCCCCCCACCACTAATCCCCCCACCACTAATCCCCCCCCGGTATACCCCCCCACCACTAATCCCCCCTCCCCCCGGTATACCCCCCACCACTAAACCCCCCCCCCACTAATCCCCCCTCCCCCCGGTATACCCCTAATCCCCCCCCCACCACTAATCCCCCCCAGTATACCCCCCCCACCACTAATCCCCCCCCCCTCCAGTATCACCCCCCCCGTATAGCCCCCCCGGTATACCCCTAATCCCCCCCACCACTAATCCCCCCCTCCCCCCGGTATACCCCCCCACCACTAATCCCCCCGGTATACCCCCCCACCACTAATCCCCCCTCCCCCCGGTATACCCCCCCACCACTAATCCCCCTCCCCCCGGTATACCCCCCCACCACTAATCGCCCCCCCCGTATACCCCCCCACCACTAATCCCCCCGGTATACCCCCCCACCACTAATGCCCCCCCCACCACTAATCCCCCCCGGTATACCCCCCCACCACTAATGCCCCCCCCACCACTAATCCCCCCCGGTATACCCCCCCACCACTAATCCCCCCCGGTATACCCCCCCACCACTAATGCCCCCCCCACCACTAATCCCCCCCGGTATACCCCCCCACCACTAATGCCCCCCCACTAATATCCCCCCCACCACTAATCCCCCCCGGTATACCCCCCCACTAATATCCCCCCCGGTATACCTCCCCACTAATCCCCCCTCCCCGGTATACCCCCCACTAATATCCCCCCACCACTAATCCCCCCCCCGGTATACCCCCCCACTAATATCCCCCCACCACTAATCCCCCCCGGTATACCCCCCCACTAATATCCCCCCACCACTAATCCCCCCCGGTATACCCCCCCACTAATATCATCCCCCCCCCCCCCGGTATACCCCCCACTAATATCCCCCCCACCACTAATCCCCCAACCCCCCCCCCGGCCCCCGGTATACACCCCATCACTAATCCCATCCCCCCAGTATACACCCCACCACTAACCCCCCAGGTATAAACCCCACCATTAATCCCCCCCCCCCCCCAGTGTGAAGGTTTCTATGGTCACATTGATTTTGTACTCACCGGGTCCACAAAGTCGGGGTTCAGCCCATAGCAGAGCTTCTGTATGCGGGACGTGATCTTATCAAACATCACCCGTTCCTGACGTCCATCTATAATATACAGAGAGTGAGATCCCATCCCCGGATCATACCAATCCTCCTACAGGGGGTCATACCAATCCTCCTACAGGGGAAGTCCCAACCCCCGGATCATACCAATCCTCCTACAGGGGAAGTCCCAACCCCCGGATCATACCAATCCTCCTACAGGGGAAGTCCCAACCCCCGGATCATACCAATCCCCCCACAGGGGAAGCTCCCATCCCCGGATCATACCAATCCCCCCACAGGGGAAGCTCCCATCCCCGGATCATACCAATCCCCCCACAGGGGAAGCTCCCATCCCCGGATCATACCCATCCCCCCACAGGGGAAGCTCCCATCCCCGGATCATACCAATCCCCCCACAGGGGAAGCTCCCATCCCCGGATCATACCAATCCTCCTACAGGGGACGCTCCCATCCCCGGATCATACCAATCCTCCTACAGGGGACGCTCCCATCCCCGGATCATACCAATCCTCCTACAGGGGAAGTCCCAACCCCCAGATCATACCAATCCTCCTACAGGAGGTCCCAACCCCGGAATCACCCGTTCCTGACGTCCATCTATAATATACAGGGAGTGAGATCCCATCCCCGGATCATACCAATCCCCCCACAGGGGAAGCTCCCATCCCCGGATCATACCAATCCTCCTACAGGAGGTCCCAACCCCGGAATCACCCGTTCCTGACGTCCATCTATAATATACAGGGAGTGAGATCCCATCCCTGGAACCCACCCCCCCCACAGGGGAAGCTCCCATCCCCGGATCATACCAATCCTCCTACAGGGGAAGTCCCAACCCCCGGATCATACCAATCCTCCTACAGGAGGTCCCAACCCCGGAATCACCCGTTCCTGACGTCCATCTATAATATACAGGGAGTGAGATCCCATCCCTGGATCATACCCACCCCCCCCACAGGGGAAGCTCCCATCCCCGGATCATACCCATCCCCCCCACAGGGAAGCTCCCATCCCCGGATCATACCCATCCCCCCCACAGGGGAAGCTCCCATCCCCGGATCATACCCATCCCCCCCACAGGGGAAGCTCCCATCCCCGGATCATACCCATCCCCCCCACAGGGGAAGCTCCCATCCCCGGATCATACCCATCCCCCCCACAGGGGAAGCTCCCATCCCCGGATCATACCCATCCCCCCCACAGGGAAGCTCCCATCCCCGGATCATACCCATCCCCCCCACAGGGGAAGCTCCCATCCCCGGATCATACCCATCCCCCCCACAGGGGAAGCTCCCATCCCCGGATCATACCCATCCCCCCCACAGGGGAAGCTCCATCCCCGGATCATACCCATCCCCCCCACAGGGGAAGCTCCCATCCCCGGATCATACCCATCCCCCCCACAGGGGAAGCTCCCATCCCCGGATCATACCCATCCCCCCCACAGGGGAAGCTCCCATCCCCGGATCATACCAATCCCCCCCACAGGGGAAGTCCCAACCCCCGGATCATACCAATCCTCCTACAGGGGAAGTCCCAACCCCCGGATCATACCAATCCTCCTACAGGGGAAGTCCCAACCCCGGATCATACCAATCCTCCTACAGGGGAAGTCCCAACCCCCGGATCATACCAATCCTCCTACAGGGGAAGTCCCAACCCCCGGATCATACCAATCCTCCTACAGGGGAAGTCCCAACCCCCGGATCATACCAATCCTCCTACAGGGGAAGTCCCAACCCCCGGATCATACCAATCCTCCTACAGGGGAAGTCCCAACCCCCGGATCATACCAATCCTCCTACAGGGGAAGTCCCAACCCCCGGATCATACCAATCCTCCTACAGGAGGTCCCAACCCCGGAATCACCCGTTCCTGACGTCCATCTATAATATACAGGGAGTGAGATCCCATCCCCGGATCATACCAATCCCCCCACAGGGGAAGCTCCCATCCCCGGATCATACCAATCCTCCTACAGGAGGTCCCAACCCCGGAATCACCCGTTCCTGACGTCCATCTATAATATACAGGGAGTGAGATCCCATCCCTGGATCATACCCACCCCCCCCACAGGGGAAGCTCCCATCCCCGGATCATACCAATCCCCCCCACAGGGGAAGCTCCCATCCCCGGATCATACCAATCCCCCCACAGGGGAAGCTCCCATCCCCGGATCATACCAATCCCCCCCCACAGGGGAAGCTCCCATCCCCGGATCATACCAATCCCCCCCACAGGGGAAGCTCCCATCCCCGGATCATACCAATCCCCCCCACAGGGGAAGCTCCCATCCCCGGATCATACCAATCCCCCCCCACAGGGGAAGCTCCCATCCCCGGATCATACCCACCCCCCCCACAGGGGAAGCTCCCATCCCCGGATCATACCCACCCCCCCCACAGGGGAAGCTCCCATCCCCGGATCATACCCACCCCCCCCACAGGGGAAGCTCCCATCCCCGGATCATACCCACCCCCTCCACAGGGGAAGCTCCCATCCCCGGATCATACCCATCCCCCCCACAGGGGAAGCTCCCATCCCCGGATCATACCAATCCCCCCCACAGGGGAAGCTCCCATCCCCGGATCATACCAATCCCCCCCACAGGGGAAGTCCCAACCCCCGGATCATACCAATCCTCCTACAGGGGAAGTCCCAACCCCCGGATCATACCAATCCTCCTACAGGGGAAGTCCCAACCCCCGGATCATACCAATCCCCCCACAGGGGAAGCTCCCATCCCCGGATCATACCAATCCCCCCACAGGGGAAGCTCCCATCCCCGGATCATACCAATCCCCCCACAGGGAAGCTCCCATCCCCGGATCATACCCATCCCCCCACAGGGGAAGCTCCCATCCCCGGATCATACCAATCCCCCCACAGGGGAAGCTCCCATCCCCGGATCATACCCACCCCCCCCCACAGGGGAAGCTCCCATCCCCGGATCATACCCACCCCCTCCACAGGGGAAGCTCCCATCCCCGGATCATACCCATCCCCCCCACAGGGGAAGCTCCCATCCCCGGATCATACCAATCCCCCCACAGGGGAAGCTCCCATCCCCGGATCATACCAATCCCCCCCACAGGGGAAGTCCCAACCCCCGGATCATACCAATCCTCCTACAGGGAAGTCCCAACCCCCGGATCATACCAATCATACAGGGGCTCTCATTGACTGCCTGACTGACAGCAGGGGGTGCCACGTCTCAGCCAATGAGGAGGGAAAGTCCCAGACAATTGATTCTCTTGTGGAACATGTCTGGACAGAGGGGGGGCTCAGGTAAGTAATGAGGGGGCGCCACACATAGAAGGGTTTTGTTGTGGAAAATTTTATATTAATGTGTTGTCATAAATCTCCCAGTGTGTCTGATCTACCACAGTCCGTTCTAAAGAGCTGACTGGGGCAGATCGACGCTGGCTGAGACCTGTTAGGTAATGGAAAACTTCCTGGTGTTTGGAGAAAGGTGTTTGCGGAGAGAGGACATGTCCGCCAGCAAAGGGCCCCTGTGCAATGCACAGAACGATCGTCTGGTGGGGATGCGTTCACTCTGCAAAGACATTATCGGTTTAGAGGTGTTTTGCTCTTGTCACCCCTGGTGTGCCTGATCAACATGTTTGGGGTGACATGACGTATACCTGCAGATAATCTCCCACCCACGAGGAACTTTAGTCATTTAGTATATTGTATCATGTCCTGTAGTCATTGTTCATTGGTTGTTTTGTGTTCTGTTGTTAAATCCTTATATGGTCACTTACATCCTGTGAGGTCACACCCTGTGAAGGAAACGATTGGCTGTTGGGGCCAGGGCTTCCTGTTTGTGATTGCTTTTGTGGTCTTTTGAATAAAGGAGGTGGACAGAGCTGTAAAGGGCAGTCTTGCTGAGATGGGAATGTAAGAACCATGTGTTTTGTCTTGTTGGATGGATGGGGCACACACCAGAGGATGGATACGATCAAAAGGTGAGATGCATTTATATCATTAGACGAAATTGTTATGATTAGAAACAGGAGATTTGGCTGTGTGCTCTGTGTACAACCAAATTTCCATAACAGTTTTCATCTCAATGAATGGAACGAGGAAGAGCGGCACAGATCATCATAAAACCCATTCAACCCCCTCCCCGATCTCTATGAAGAATTTAAAGCGGGGCTCCACCCACACCGCCAAAAAAAAAAAAAAAAAAAAATGTATTAAAAGCCAGCAGCTACAAAAATACTGCAGCTGCTGACTTAATAAATGTCCACTTACCTGTCCCGGGGTCCAGCGATGTCGGCAGGGGACGCCAAGAACCCGCTCGGTTCTCAGCAGCTGCCGCCGCCATCCTAGGTGAGGGAATCAGGAAGTGAAGCGTTGCGCCTTCACTTCCTGGCTCCCTACTGCGCATGTGCCAGTCGCGCTGTGCGTCCCAAGTGGTCCCCGCTCTCTGCTGGGAGCTGTGTGTTTCCAAGGAGACAGCACAGGGGGTGGGGACGGGAAGAGGCGTAGACTCCCATGGGAATCTATGCCGGAAGTGGGTGCAAATACCTGTCATAGACAAGTATCTGCACCCCCCTCCCCCCTGAAAGGTGCCAAATGTGACACCGGAGGGGGGGAGGGATCCGAAAAGTGGAAGTTCCATTTTTGTGTGGACCTCCGCTTCAAGAGCCGATCACTCAACTGTCAGAGAAATGTTTATAAACATCGCTCAGGGCTGAGAGATAACTGGAAACATTGTATCAGTTTTATATGATAAGGATGAACTTCGGTCCGGACTGGTGACCCCCCCCCAATATATAGAGAAATACCGGACTGGTGACCCCCCCCCAATATATAGAGAAATACCGGACTGGTGACCCCCCCCAATATATAGAGAGAAATACCGGACTGGTGACCCCCCCCAATATATAGAGAGAAATACCGGACTGGTGACCCCCCCCCCAATATAGAGAGAAATACGGACTGGTGACCCCCCCCCCAATATATAGAGAAATACCGGACTGGTGACCCCCCCCCCCAATATAGAGAGAAATACCGGACTGGTGACCCCCCCCCCCCAATATATAGAGAAATACCGGACTGGTGACCCCCCCCCCCAATATAGAGAGAAATACCGGACTGGTGACCCCCCCCCCCCAATATAGAGAGAAATACCGGACTGGTGACCCCCCCCCCCAATATAGAGAGAAATACCGGACTGGTGACCCCCCCCAATATAGAGAGAAATACCGGACTGGTGACCCCCCCCCCCCCCAATATAGAGAGAAATACCGGACTGGTGACCCCCCCCCAATATAGAGAGAAATACCGGACTGGTGACCCCCCCCCAATATAGAGAGAAATACCGGACTGGTGACCCCCCCCCCCAATATAGAGAGAAATACCGGACTGGTGACCCCCCCCCCCCCAATATAGAGAGAAATACCGGACTGGTGACCCCCCCCCCAATATAGAGAGAAATACCGGACTGGTGACCCCCCCCCCAATATAGAGAGAAATACCGGACTGGTGACCCCCCCCCCCAATATAGAGAGAAATACCGGACTGGTGACCCCCCCCCCCAATATATAGAGAAATACCGGACTGGTGACCCCCCCCCCCCAATATAGAGAGAAATACCGGACTGGTGACCCCCCCCCCCAATATAGAGAGAAATACCGGACTGGTGACCCCCCCCCCCCAATATAGAGAGAAATACCGGACTGGTGACCCCCCCCCCAATATAGAGAGAAATACCGGACTGGTGACCCCCCCCCCAATATAGAGAGAAATACCGGACTGGTGACCCCCCCCCCAATATAGAGAGAAATACCGGACTGGTGACCCCCCCCCAATATAGAGAGAAATACCGACTGGTGACCCCCCCCCAATATAGAGAGAAATACCGACTGGTGACCCCCCAATATAGAGAGAAATACCGGACTGGTGACCCCCCAATATAGAGAGAAATACCGGACTGGTGACCCCCCAATATATAGAGAAATACCGGACTGGTGACCCCCCCAATATAGAGAGAAATACCGGACTGGTGACCCCCCCAATATAGAGAGAAATACCGGACTGGTGACCCCCCAATATATAAATACCGGACTGGTGACCCCCCCAATATAGAGAGAAATACCGGACTGGTGACCCCACAATATATAAATACCGGACTGTGACCCCCCCCCCCCCCCCCCCCCCAATATATAGAGAAATACCGGACTGGTGACCCCCCAATATATAGAGAAATACCGGACTGGTGACCCCCCCCCCCCAATATAGAGAGAAATACCGGACTGGTGACCCCCCCCCAATATAGAGAGAAATACCGGACTGGTGACCCCCCAATATAGAGAGAAATACCGGACTGGTGACCTCCCCAATATAGAGAGAAATACCGACTGGTGACCCCCCAATATAGAGAGAAATACCGGACTGGTGACCCCCCAATATAGAGAGAAATACCGGACTGGTGACCCCCCAATATATAGAGAAATACCGGACTGGTGACACCCCAATATATAGAGAAATACCGGACTGGTGACCCCCCCCCCAATATAGAGAGAAATACCGGACTGGTGACCCCCCCCCCCCAATATAGAGAGAAATACCGGACTGGTGACCCCCCCCCAATATAGAGAGAAATACCGGACTGGTGACCCCACAATATAGAGAGAAATACCGGACTGGTGACCCCCCCCCCCCAATATAGAGAGAAATACCGGACTGGTGACCCCCCAATATAGAGAGAAATACCGGACTGGTGACCCCCCAATATAGAGAGAAATACCGGACTGGTGACCCCCCAATATAGAGAGAAATACCGGACTGGTGACCCCCCAATATAGAGAGAAATACCGGACTGGTGACCCCCCCCCATATAGAGAGAAATACCGGACTGGTGACCCCCCCCCAATATAGAGAGAAATACCGGACTGGTGACCCCACAATATAGAGAGAAATACCGGACTGGTGACCCCCCCAATATAGAGAGAAATACCGGACTGGTGACCCCCCCCCCAATATAGAGAGAAATACCGGACTGGTGACCCCCCAATATAGAGAGAAATACCGGACTGGTGACCCCCCCCCAATATAGAGAGAAATACCGGACTGGTGACCCCCAATATAGAGAGAAATACCGGACTGGTGACCCCCCCAATATAGAGAGAAATACCGGACTGGTGACCCCCCCCAATATAGAGAGAAATACCGGACTGGTGACCCCCCCCCAATATAGAGAGAAATACCGACTGGTGACCCCCCCCAATATAGAGAGAAATACCGGACTGGTGACCCCCCCCCCAATATAGAGAGAAATACCGGACTGGTGACCCCCCCAATATAGAGAGAAATACCGGACTGGTGACCCCCCCCCAATATAGAGAGAAATACCGGACTGGTGACCCCCCCCCAATATAGAGAGAAATACCGGACTGGTGACCCCCCCAATATAGAGAGAAATACCGGACTGGTGACCCCCCAATATAGAGAGAAATACCGGACTGGTGACCCCCCCCAATATAGAGAGAAATACCGGACTGGTGACCCCCCCCCCCAATATAGAGAGAAATACCGGACTGGTGACCCCCCCCCCCAATATAGAGAGAAATACCGGACTGGTGACCCCCCCCCCAATATAGAGAGAAATACCGGACTGGTGACCCCCCCCAATATAGAGAGAAATACCGGACTGGTGACCCCCCCCAATATAGAGAGAAATACCGGACTGGTGACCCCCCCCCAATATAGAGAGAAATACCGGACTGGTGACCCCCCCCCAATATAGAGAGAAATACCGGACTGGTGACCCCCCCCCAATATAGAGAGAAATACCGGACTGGTGACCCCCAATATAGAGAGAAATACCGGACTGGTGACCCCCCAATATATAGAGAAATACCGGACTGGTGACCCCCCAATATATAGAGAAATACCGGACTGGTGACCCCCCCAATATATAGAGAAATACCGGACTGGTGACCCCCCCCCCCAATATAGAGAGAAATACCGGACTGGTGACCCCCCCCCCCAATATAGAGAGAAATACCGGACTGGTGACCCCCCCCCAATATAGAGAGAAATACCGGACTGGTGACCCCCCAATATAGAGAGAAATACCGGACTGGTGACCCCCCCCCCCAATATAGAGAGAAATACCGGACTGGTGACCCCCAATATAGAGAGAAATACCGGACTGGTGACCCCCCCCCAATATAGAGAGAAATACCGGACTGGTGACCCCCCAATATAGAGAGAAATACCGGACTGGTGACCCCCCCAATATAGAGAGAAATACCGGACTGGTGACCCCCCCCAATATAGAGAGAAATACCGGACTGGTGACCCCCCCCAATATAGAGAGAAATACCGGACTGGTGACCCCCCCAATATAGAGAGAAATACCGGACTGGTGACCCCCCCCCCCCCCCCAATATAGAGAGAAATACCGGACTGGTGACCCCCCAATATATAGAGAAATACCGGACTGGTGACCCCCCCCAATATATAGAGAAATACCGGACTGGTGACCCCCCCCCCCAATATAGAGAGAAATACCGGACTGGTGACCCCCCAATATATAGAGAAATACCGGACTGGTGACCCCCCCCCCAATATAGAGAGAAATACCGGACTGGTGACCCCCCCAATATAGAGAGAAATACCGGACTGGTGACCCCCCCCCAATATAGAGAGAAATACCGGACTGGTGACCCCCCCCAATATAGAGAGAAATACCGGACTGGTGACCCCCCAATATAGAGAGAAATACCGGACTGGTGACCCCCCCCAATATAGAGAGAAATACCGGACTGGTGACCCCCCCCAATATAGAGAGAAATACCGGACTGGTGACCCCCCCCAATATAGAGAGAAATACCGGACTGGTGACCCCCCCCCCAATATAGAGAGAAATACCGGACTGGTGACCCCCCAATATATAGAGAAATACCGGACTGGTGACCCCCCCCCCCCCAATATAGAGAGAAATACCGGACTGGTGACCCCCCCCCCCCAATATAGAGAGAAATACCGGACTGGTGACCCCCCAATATAGAGAGAAATACCGGACTGGTGACCCCCCCCCCCCCCCAATATAGAGAGAAATACCGGACTGGTGACCCCCCCCCCAATATAGAGAGAAATACCGGACTGGTGACCCCCCCCCCCCAATATAGAGAGAAATACCGGACTGGTGACCCCCCCCCCCCCCAATATAGAGAGAAATACCGGACTGGTGACCCCCCAATATATAGAGAAATACCGGACTGGTGACCCCCCCCCCAATATAGAGAGAAATACCGGACTGGTGACCCCCCCCAATATAGAAAGAAATACCGGACTGGTGACCCCCCCCAATATAGAGAGAAATACCGGACTGGTGACCCCTCAATATAGAAAGAAATACCGGACTGGTGACCCCCCCCCAATATAGAGAGAAATACCGGACTGGTGACCCCCCAATATAGAGAGAAATACCGGACTGGTGACCCCCCAATATAGAGAGAAATACCGGACTGGTGACCCCCCAATATAGAGAGAAATACCGGACTGGTGACCCCCCAATATATAGAGAAATACCGGACTGGTGACCCCCCAATAGAGAGAGAAATACCGGACTGGTGACCCCCCCAATATAGAGAGAAATACCGGACTGGTGACCCCCCCCAATATAGAGAGAAATACCGGACTGGTGACCCCTCCCAATATAGAGAGAAATACCGGACTGGTGACCCCCCCCAATATAGAGAGAAATACCGGACTGGTGACCCCCCCCCCAATATAGAGAGAAATACCGGACTGGTGACCCCCCCAATATAGAGAGAAATACCGGACTGGTGACCCCCCAATATAGAGAGAAATACCGGACTGGTGACCCCCCAATATAGAGAGAAATACCGGACTGGTGACCCCCCCCAATATAGAGAGAAATACCGGACTGGTGACCCCCCCCCAATATAGAGAGAAATACCGGACTGGTGACCCCCCAATATAGAGAGAAATACCGGACTGGTGACCCCCCAATATAGAGAGAAATACCGGACTGGTGACCCCCCCCAATATAGAGAGAAATACCGGACTGGTGACCCCCCCAATATAGAGAGAAATACCGGACTGGTGACCCCCCCCAATATAGAGAGAAATACCGGACTGGTGACCCCCCCAATATAGAGAGAAATACCGGACTGGTGACCCCCCCCCCAATATAGAGAGAAATACCGGACTGGTGACCCCCCCCCCCAATATAGAGAGAAATACCGGACTGGTGACCCCCCAATATATAGAGAAATACCGGACTGGTGACCCCCCCCCCCCCAATATAGAGAGAAATACCGGACTGGTGACCCCCCCCCCCCAATATAGAGAGAAATACCGGACTGGTGACCCCCCCAATATAGAGAGAAATACCGGACTGGTGACCCCCCCCCCCCAATATAGAGAGAAATACCGGACTGGTGACCCCCCCCCCCCAATATAGAGAGAAATACCGGACTGGTGACCCCCCCCCCCCCAATATAGAGAGAAATACCGGACTGGTGACCCCCCAATATATAGAGAAATACCGGACTGGTGACCCCCCCCAATATAGAGAGAAATACCGGACTGGTGACCCCCCCCAATATAGAAAGAAATACCGGACTGGTGACCCCCCCCAATATAGAAAGAAATACCGGACTGGTGACCCCCCAATATAGAGAGAAATACCGGACTGGTGACCCCCCAATATAGAGAGAAATACCGGACTGGTGACCCCCCCCCAATATAGAGAGAAATACCGGACTGGTGACCCCCCAATATAGAGAAATACCGGACTGGTGACCCCCCAATATAGAGAGAAATACCGGACTGGTGACCCCCCCAATATAGAGAGAAATACCGGACTGGTGACCCCCCAATATAGAGAGAAATACCGGACTGGTGACCCCCCAATATAGAGAGAAATACCGGACTGGTGACCCCCCAATATAGAGAGAAATACCGGACTGGTGACCCCCCCCAATATAGAGAGAAATACCGGACTGGTGACCCCCCCCAATATAGAGAGAAATACCGGACTGGTGACCCCCCAATATAGAGAGAAATACCGGACTGGTGACCCCCCCCAATATAGAGAGAAATACCGGACTGGTGACCCCCCCCCAATATAGAGAGAAATACCGGACTGGTGACCCCCCCCCAATATAGAGAGAAATACCGGACTGGTGACCCCCCAATATAGAGAAATACCGGACTGGTGACCCCCCCCCCCCCAATATAGAGAGTAATACCGAACTGGTGACCCCCCAATATAGAGAGAGAAATACCGGACTGGTGACCCCCCCCAATATAGAGAGAAATACCGGACTGGTGACCCCCCCCAATATAGAGAGAAATACCGGACTGGTGACCCCCCCAATATAGAAAGAAATACCGGACTGGTGACCCCCCAATATAGAGAGAAATACCGGACTGGTGACCCCCCCCAATATAGAAAGAAATACCGGACTGGTGACCCCCCCAATATAGAGAGAAATACCGGACTGGTGACCCCCCCAATATAGAGAGAAATACCGGACTGGTGACCCCCCCAATATAGAAAGAAATACCGGACTGGTGACCCCCCCCCAATATAGAGAGAAATACCGGACTGGTGACCCCCCCCAATATAGAGAGAAATACCGGACTGGTGACCCCCCCAATATAGAGAGAAATACCGGACTGGTGACCCCCCCAATATAGAGAGAAATACCGGACTGGTGACCCCCCCCAATATAGAGAGAAATACCGGACTGGTGACCCCCCCAATATAGAGAGAAATACCGGACTGGTGACCCCCCCCAATATAGAAGAAATACCGGACTGGTGACCCCCCCCCAATATAGAAAGAAATACCGGACTGGTGACCCCCCCAATATAGAGAGAAATACCGGACTGGTGACCCCCCCCAATATAGAGAGAAATACCGGACTGGTGACCCCCCCCCAATATAGAGAGAAATACCGGACTGGTGACCCCCCCCCCCCAATATAGAGAGAAATACCGGACTGGTGACCCCCCCCCCAATATAGAGAGAAATACCGGACTGGTGACCCCCCCCCCAATATAGAGAGAAATACCGGACTGGTGACCCCCCAATATAGAGAGAAATACCGGACTGGTGACCCCCCCCCCCCCAATATAGAGAGAAATACCGGACTGGTGACCCCCCCCCCCCAATATAGAGAGAAATACCGGACTGGTGACCCCCCCCAATATAGAGAGAAATACCGGACTGGTGACCCCCCCCCCCCAATATAGAGAGAAATACCGGACTGGTGACCCCCCCCAATATAGAGAGAAATACCGGACTGGTGACCCCCCCCCCCCCCAATATAGAGAGAAATACCGGACTGGTGACCCCCCCCCCCCCAATATAGAGAGAAATACCGGACTGGTGACCCCCCCCCCCCAATATAGAGAGAAATACCGGACTGGTGACCCCCCCAATATAGAGAGAAATACCGACTGGTGACCCCCCCCCCCCAATATAGAGAGAAATACCGGACTGGTGACCCCCCCCCCAATATAGAGAGAAATACCGGACTGGTGACCCCCCCCCCCAATATAGAGAGAAATACCGGACTGGTGACCCCCCCCAATATAGAGAGAAATACCGGACTGGTGACCCCCCCCAATATAGAGAGAAATACCGGACTGGTGACCCCCCCCCCCAATATAGAGAGAAATACCGGACTGGTGACCCCCCCCAATATAGAGAGAAATACCGGACTGGTGACCCCCCCCCCAATATAGAGAGAAATACCGGACTGGTGACCCCCCCAATATAGAGAGAAATACCGGACTGGTGACCCCCCAATATAGAAGAAATACCGGACTGGTGACCCCCCCCCAATATAGAGAGAAATACCGGACTGGTGACCCCCCCAATATAGAGA
>NC_133325.1:11039291-11091331 GCF_042186555.1 Aquarana catesbeiana | reverse complement strand
AAGTGAAGTGTGCCTTTGTCCTATGGATAGTTGGGGGTCACCATGTGAGAACTGAGGACAGTCATATCATATAAGGTGTTCCTGTAGGATCAGACATTGCCGATCGACACTCAGCACCAGGCTGTGTCCTCTGACCTTCACTCTAAACTTCCTGAAGCCCACTGTCAATGTTGGGTGTGTACTTCATAGAAATGAAGTGAGACCCATGTTGGGGACCCAGGAACATGGGGGGGGGGCGGGCACTGACCCCTGGAATGAAGGAGCTCTGTGAGACCGGGGACGAGGTAGCTCAGGGGTTCTGAGGGCTGGTGGGACCCAGGAACATGGGGTGGGGGCGCTGACCCCCTGGAATGAAGGAGCTCTGGGGTTCTGAGGGCTGGTGGGACCCAGGAACATGGGGGGGGGGGGGCACTGACCCCTGGAATGAAGGAGCTCTGTGAGACCGGGGACGAGGTAGCTCAGGGGTTCTGAGGGCTGGTGGGACCCAGGAACATGGGGTGGGGGCGCTGACCCCTGGAATGAAGGAGCTCTGGGGTTCTGAGGACTGGTGGGACCCAACTTCATTCAGAATGAATGGAGATGATTACTTGGCTCTGACGTGGCCGGTTCCGGTCTCTGGTTCTGTTTCCACAACACACATGGTGACGGTGGTGTGCGCTGGCCGGGTGACTTTGTTTTGGTGTGTTGGGGGCGGAGAGGAAGGTGCAGCTTTGATGAGAGTAAATAGCTGCCCTGGAGATCTGTGTGCACCACTGCCATGCTGTTAAAGGGGCAGTGTACCCAAAAAACATTTTGGGTCTAAGTGGAGCCTGGTGAGCTGCTGACTCCTCCCCTCAAGGCTTGTATGTCCCAGATACTCCACCCCATAATTGCCAGCTCTGCTCCTCCACCCAACTTCTCTTGTTACATTACCTATTATATACATTAGTCCAGCAGGGATGGTGGGAACCCCTCATAATGGGCACAGCGGGTGTACAGACCCGGGAACTCAGCACAGGGATGGTGGGAGCCCCTCATAATGGGCACAGCAGAACAGGGATGGTGGGAACCCCTCATAATGGGCACAGCGGGTGTACAGACCCGGGAACTCAGCACAGGGATGGTGGGAACCCCTCATAATGGGCACAGCGGGTGTACAGACCCGGGAACTCAGCACAGGGATGGTGGGAACCCCTCATAATTTGCACAGCGGGTGTACAGACCCGGGAACTCAGCACAGGGATGGTGGGAGCCCCTCATAATGGGCACAGCAGAACAGGGATGGTGGGAACCCCTCATAATGGGCACAGCGGGTGTACAGACCTGGGAACTCAGCACAGGGATGGTGGGAACCCCTCATAATAGGCACAGCAGGTGTACAGACCCGGGAACTCGGCACAGGGATGGTGGGAACCTCTCATAATGGGCACAGTGTGTGTACAGACCCGGGAACTCGGCACAGGGATGGTGGGAACCCCTCATAATGGGCACAGCGGGTGTACAGACCCGGGAACTCAGTACAGGGATGGTGGGAACCCCTCATAATGGGCACAGCGGGTGTACAGACCCGGGAACTCAGCACAGGGTTGGTGGGAACCCCTCATAATGGGCACAGCGGGTGTACAGACCCGGGAACTCAGCACAGGGATGGTGGGAACCCCTTATGGGCGCAAATGTCCAAACAATTCCAGTTCTGTGAACTGATTTTTCTGGCAGCGTCAGTATACTGTAAGCCTTGTGTTATCAATCATTTTGAATCAACGTATCATAAAGAAAGGTTGCTCAGACATCATTTCACAATGGAACGTGTCAAGCTGGATGTTGATTAATTTCTGACTCTCATTAGAACTGAAGAAGTTGCTTGGCGACTCTATGAAACGTCTTCAACATTACAGAAGGAGTCGAGCTGAATGTGACTAATACTGGGTATATAATGACCTGGAGAGCGGAGAACCTTCACACACAATAAATATGGAGAATGTTGTTGGTCTGTCTGAGGAGAGTGAGGAGCCCTCTGGATTCTGGGGCCCAGAGTCGGTTCTTAATGGTGACACAGCAGAAAATTCTCCGGAGGTTTAACCCTTCATGTGACCATCATTAGGATGAAGTGATGGTGATTAGATTAGTCCATGATGTCAGCTGTATCTGGCCTCCTAGGCGTCTCCTCGCTCCTGGCCTCCTAGGCGTCTCCTCGCTCCTGGCCTCCTAGGCGTCTCCTCGCTCTTGGCCTCCTGGGCGTCTCCTCGCTCTTGGCCTCCTGGGCGTCTCCTCGCTCTTGGCCTCCTGGGCGTCTCCTCGCTCTTGGCCTCCTGGGCGTCTCCTCGCTCTTGGCCTCCTGGGCGTCTCCTCGCTCTTGGCCTCCTGGGCGTCTCCTCGCTCTTGGCCTCCTGGGCGTCTCCTCGCTCTTGGCCTCCTGGGCGTCTCCTCGCTCTTGGCCTCCTGGGCGTCTCCTCGCTCTTGGCCTCCTGGGCGTCTCCTCGCTCTTGGCCTCCTGGGCGTCTCCTCGCTCTTGGCCTCCTGGGCGTCTCCTCGCTCTTGGCCTCCTGGGCGTCTCCTCGCTCTTGGCCTCCTGGGCGTCTCCTCGCTCTTGGCCTCCTGGGCGTCTCCTCGCTCTTGGCCTCCTGGGCGTCTCCTCGCTCTTGGCCTCCTGGGCGTCTCCTCGCTCTTGGCCTCCTGGGCGTCTCCTCGCTCTTGGCCTCCTGGGCGTCTCCTCGCTCTTGGCCTCCTGGGCGTCTCCTCGCTCTTGGCCTCCTGGGCGTCTCCTCGCTCTTGGCCTCCTGGGCGTCTCCTCGCTCTTGGCCTCCTGGGCGTCTCCTCGCTCTTGGCCTCCTGGGCGTCTCCTCGCTCTTGGCCTCCTGGGCGTCTCCTCGCTCTTGGCCTCCTAGGCGTCTCCTCGCTCCCGGCCTCTTAGGGGTGTACTCCCAGCAATCTTATACCCAGATATGATATCCACAGATTTCAGGTAGAGCAGATCCTTTCTATATAGAATAGATCCAGGTTGACTGCACTGTCCAATGTCCTCTCGACCTCCATCACTGTGACTGGTCCCATGGTGGGTCTCAGATGGTAACCCAACACTGTTGAAGTTGAAGCCAATGGTGACTGGAAGGGGGGAAATGGTTTCTTAAGGTACTTGTGGCATAGAAAAGCCCAGTGTCCTCCTCACCTCCCTGATTTGTCCTATGGTGGGTCTATGTCTGAGATAGTAAGCCAGCACTGTAAAATGAAGGAAAGGGTGAAATGAGTTCAAGGAACCCCATAACACAGGAACTCCCAGTGTCTTCCTGACCTCCATCACTTGCCCTAGGTGGGCTTATGTCAGAGATGGTAACCCAGTACTTTAAACTGACTAGACACCAGTAGTGATGGGAAGGGTTAAATTGGTTCCTTGAAGTACCGTGTGGCCCCGAATGGCCCAGTGTCCTCCTGAGCTTCATCACTAGTCCTAAGGTAGGTCTGTCTCTGAGATGGTAACATTGTAAGATAGATACCAGCAGTGATGGGATGGATGAAATTGGTACCTTGAGATACCCCGTGACACAGGAAGGCCCATTGTCCCTCCAGACCTTCATCACTTGTCTTGGGGTGAGTCAATCTCTGAGATGGTAACCCTCTACTGTAAAATGAAGAGACAACAGTAGTGATGGGAAGGATTCAATTGGTTCCTTGATGTACACTGTGGCACAGGAAGGCACATTGTCGTCCTGACCTCCAACACTTGTCCTAAGGTGGGTCTATCTCTGAGATGGTAAAATAAAGAGACGCTATCAGTATCGGGGTGGATGAAATTGGTAACTTGAAGTGCCCACTGGCATAAAAGACCACCAAAAGTTCTCTTGACCGGCCTCCTGTACTCCTGTTGTTTCTTTGCTGTAGACTTGGCCTCAGTATTCATTGGAAATGCTACCTTGCTGTAGAATCGGCCTACGTGTTGAGGGTAAGAGAGTGGAAACGTCTCCTGGCTGCGGAGCCTCTCTGGTGGTTTCCTGTTGGGGTCTCTAAGCTGCTTTGGATATGAAATTAAGTTTCCAGCCTCTGCAGAGGTGCTGACCCAGCATGTGTTCAGGAATGTCCTGAGCTCTGAGGTTGCAGCCTCTCCTTGGAAAGTTTGACTCTTGGGGCTCCTGGGATCGGGTGTTTTGTTGTGTAGAATGGCTATCGGAGGTCTCGTGTATCTGGCAGGCGCTCTGCTCTTATTAGAGGTTCACGTTTTGGGAAGAACTGTTTCAGATCTGACTGCCAAGCAGCGGCCTGACCCCGGAGGGCTGGAAACGATGCGGGTGATGTCATAGCAGAGGTCCCGTCACTGGTGGCAACTCGCCAACTACAGGATCAATAAAGAGCGCAGTCATCCGATCTCCTGCTGGCCAGGCTCTGCGGGGTCTCCTTTACCGCTACACTGGAGATTAAATCTGAACTCCGGGCAGCACATAAATACGTAGTTCAGAGATCTTTACATGACAGAAGATTTGTATTTCTGTCCATACAGTCCTGAAATTTACACAGCTTTGTCGCACAGCACAGCCCTGTCTGGAAGGGGAATGAGAGTAGAATTTTACTCTGAAGCAGTTCAGTCTTGTGCCCTCCAAACCCCCAAAACTTGTGACTAGTGAAAGAGAAGCAGCAGACTGGATAAGGTCATCTCTCTGTCACTCTGCTTTCCCCTCCAATCAGCATGTCCCTTATTAGCACTGCATCTCCCTCTCCCAGTCTGAGCTTTGCTGTACAGTGCTCTACAAGAGGCTGATGCCAGGTCAGATGTAGGTGACAATTCCGGCGGATTCTTGGGGTCACGGGGAGACTCTTCCACCGCGTTGATGGGCTCACGGGGAGACTCTTGCACAGTGTTGATGGGCTCACGGGGAGACTCTTGCACAGTGTTGATGGGCTCACGGGGAGACTCTTGCACAGTGTTGATGGGCTCACGGGGAGACTCTTGCACAGTGTTGATGGGCTCACGGGGAGACTCTTCCACCGCGTTGATGGGCTCACGGGGAGACTCTTCCACCGCGTTGATGGGCTCACGGGGAGACTCTTCCACCGCGTTGATGGGCTCACGGGGAGACTCTTCCACCGCGTTGATGGGCTCACGGGGAGACTCTTCCACCGCGTTGATGGGCTCACGGGGAGACTCTTCCACCGCGTTGTTGGGCTCACGGGGAGACTCTTCCACCGCGTTGTTGGGCTCACGGGGAGACTCTTCCACCGCGTTGTTGGGCTCACGGGGAGACTCTTCCACCGCGTTGTTGGGCTCACGGGGAGACTCTTCCACCGCGTTGTTGGGCTCACGGGGAGACTCTTCCACCGCGTTGTTGGGCTCACGGGGAGACTCTTCCACCGCGTTGTTGGGCTCACGGGGAGACTCTTCCACCGCGTTGTTGGGCTCACGGGGAGACTCTTCCACCGCGTTGTTGGGCTCACGGGGAGACTCTTCCACCGCGTTGTTGGGCTCACGGGGAGACTCTTCCACCGCGTTGTTGGGCTCACGGGGAGACTCTTCCACCGCGTTGTTGGGCTCACGGGGAGACTCTTCCACCGCGTTGTTGGGCTCACGGGGAGACTCTTCCACCGCGTTGTTGGGCTCACGGGGAGACTCTTCCACCGCGTTGTTGGGCTCACGGGGAGACTCTTCCACCGCGTTGTTGGGCTCACGGGGAGACTTCTCCACCGGATTTTGGGTCTATGGACTGTCAGGACTGACCTTCCTAAAAGGAGATTGGGGTGCGCAGCCCCCCCCCCCCCCCCCCCATATCTTTGCCCTCCTCCCCCCTCACAGGACTCAGGGCACACTTTGAAGTGAGAAGGAGATTGGATCTGCGCCAAATGTGAAGGAACGTGAATATGTGATGGGCGATTCTCCGCGCTGAGATACTGCTACTTACCTCAGTACACCGGGGCTCCTCCTTATTCCCCTCTTGGTGTGGCTGGACAAGTCTTGGCTGCAAGCTCTGATCCTGTGCTCCCCCAGCACTCGGCACCATGCCGTATGGTAACTCTTAGTAGAGAGAGTCCAGCGCACTCACCCTTTTTTTTTTTTTTTTTTTTTTTTTTTTTTTTTTTTTACATTGAGGTCTTTACCTGATATAAGTTCATTCTATAGTACAGGAAGTATGGAAGATGTATAAACCAGAACTTTCCTGCTTTGGATTCACTATTGTCCTCTCCTCTGATGTGTGACCCTCGCATTGTATCCGCCTCATTCTCTTCTCTGTTAAATGACTTTTCTGTGGGACTCCACTATAGAATCCATCATGTCCAAATGTACATGATGACCTCTTAATTGGGGATCTGGGTGTTGTCACCACAGATGGGTCTTCAGTCTCCGAGGTCACATTGTGTGCTGTCCCCACTCATGGCTTATTTTTTGGGCTTCCCTTTGAAATGCTCCAGACCCAAATGTCCATGGTGACCTCAGGTTGGCGTTTCAGGTGTTGTCAGCGCAGGCGGCCGCTATCATGGATTTCTGAGGGCACATTCTGTGGAGTCCCCTGGATCCTCCTCCGGATCCAAATGTCCACGATGACCTCAGGTTGGAGTTCTAAATGTTGTCACCACAGATAGCTTGGCCATTAAACTCGGAGGTGTTGTCGCTACAGACGTCTTCTGTTGTGTTTCCACTCTTGGCTTCTTGTTGGGGCTCCCCAATGAAATCCTTCAGACCCAAATGTCCATGGTGACCTCAGGTTGGGGCTCCACATGTCACTACAGACGGCTCTGTCATGGATTCCCCAGGTCACATTCTATGCTCTCCCTGCTCCTGGGTTCTCCTTGGTGCTTGCATGTGACGTTCTCTGGATCCAAATGTACATGATGACCTCTGGTTGGTGTTACAGGTGTTGTCACCACAGAGGGCTTGGCCATGGATCTCCTGGGTGTTACTTCAGATGACTTTGTAATGGATTTCCTAGGTGTTGTCACTACAGAGGACTCTGTCATGGCTTTCTGAGGTCATATTCTGACTCCTCATGGCATCTTGTTGGAGCTCCAGAGTCGTATGCCTATGGTGACCTCACGTTGGAGTTCCAGGTGTTGCCACTACAGACAGCTCACTCGTGGATCTCCCGGGTTCACATCTTGTGCTCTCCTACTCATGGCTTCTCTCCTGGGTTCTCTATGGAATTCTCTCCGTCCAAATGTCCATGAAGACCTTACCAGAGATAGCTTGGCCATGAATCTCCCAGGTGTTGTCACTACAGATGCCTTCTGTTGTGTCTCCACTCATGGCTTCTTGTTTGAGTTTCCCTATGGAATCCTACAGATCCAAATGTCCATGGTGACCTCCGGTTGGAGTTCCAGGTGTTTTCAGCACAGACAACTCTTGTATTGTCCCTACTCATGGCTTCTTTCTTGGGTTCCCCTATGGAATTCTCTGCATCCAAATGTACATGGTCACCTCTGGTTGGAGTTCCATGACTGAGCTGTCTGTGGTGACAACACATAAATCTCCTGGACCATAGTCTGTAGTCTTCTGAAACCTCTGGTGAATTGTGGTTTCACAGGGACCAGTGTCCTCAAGGAACACAGAGGAGTCTTTATTTCTGGAGTTGAAGTTGGGATTTTGGCCGCTGAAATGTTGTATGATGGAGTTGTGGGCTGGCTACAGGGTTGCAGAAAGGGTTCCTTGTGGGTTCTGGGCTGGAGCTCTGTAGATGGTTGTGAAGAGTAATGTGACCCGTATTTATCAGCATCATCAAGGGACCCCTCGGTGCTGGTGGCTGTATATTTCTCGGGGGTTGGTCTCCTGATAGTGACAACATTGGACCATGTCTGTGTAATGTTACCAAACCCCTCATTGTCCTCTCCTTAAAAAGTTAATGTGACATCAGAGGAGCAACAACTGGGTGACAGAACAGAGCGTTGTCACCCTCTTAACAGGAAGTGACCTTCAGGGCGGGATCACCGGGAATTATTTTTAAAAGTTTGACTTTGCATTAACATGGTCAAAGACGATCAGAGATTGTACTGATCGGTAAACTCCTGACCTTTCCATCTGATGGCTGTGGAGGTGTATGTAGTGGTTTCTACTTTACAGCCTCCCTGGAGGTATGACGAGGGTTGTGTTCCTTGAAGCGTCTTACTATGACAGTGACAGGTAGCAGCACATGGCGTGGTGTCACTGGGGACAGCTGGAAACGCTCCTCTCCCTGGGGGGGGGGGTCGATTGTTGTGCTTCCTCACCCCGGATCAGGAATGGTGAGCTCCTAGTTGTCTTTGCTGACTGACAATGCTGAATGAACCACCAAATCCCAACCTGACACACACTTCCCCCCCCCCCCCCCCCCCCCCCCCCAGTCCTCCACCCGTCTCTGCCAATCCATTTACTAGTCTCCATTCAGTGTCCTCCACCCCTCTCTACCAGTCCCTCCACTGGCTTCCATTCAGTGTCCTCCACCCCTCTCTACCAATCCCTCCACTGGCTTCCATTCAGTGTCCTCCACCCCTCTCTACCAATCCCTCCACTGACCTCCATTCAGTGTCCTCCACTCCTCTCTGCCAATCCCTCCACTGGTCACCATTCAGTGTCGTCCACACCTCTCTGCCAATCCCTCCACTGACCTCCATTCAGTGTCCACCACCTCTCTCTGCCAATCCCTCCACTGACCTCCATTCTGTGCCCTCCACCCCTCTCTGCCAATCCCTCCACTGACTTTCATTCAGTGCCCTCCACCCCTCTCGGCCAATCCTACCCACATCATCCTCTCCTCTCCTCCCGTAGCCTCCTTGTCTCCTCCTTCCATGCTCATCTGCAGGACTTCTCCTGAGCCTCTCCCAGCCTCTGGAACACTCTACCCCAATCTGTCTGGCTATCTTCTACCTGTCCTCCTCCTAGGAGATCCCTGAAACCTCTTCAGTGAAGTCTATGCGGCCTCCACCTAACAGCTTTTCATTCCTGTATAACGTTGTCACCTCTGTGTGTAAATGGTGACATGTGAGGACTTCATGCAGGCGGTGAGGTGAGTGACAGGCGGGTTGTTGGTTCACATTCCACGTCTTCTCTCCTCTGACCTCCGGAATGTTTCACCTCTTCCAGGAGCCGTGTTATTGAGGAGAGCGCAGGCAGTGCGGTGCCAGGACTCGCAGCCCCTCGGGGTGAATATCTGGATTCTCTATGAAGTTCTGACTTGTAGATTCCTCCTCAATGTTCTCTGCCAGATCATTAGTGCAAACAAATTTCCCCAGTCTGTGTGTGTCTGTCTGTTGCCCCCCCAGGGACCATCTGCAGGGGAGCGGCTGTTACCCCTGGCAACCATTTGATTCCCCAGAAATGTGGAGCTGGCCCAGAGGAAGGTGAATGAAGTGAGGTTCTCTGGTGGCAGCGGAGACGGGAGGAGAAAGTGGAAATGTTTTGGTGACCCCCCTCAGGATCGATTTACGGGAGCGATTTGTAGTATTACTGATGAGCGGCAGTGTGTGCGTGTGTCAGTATAGAGTCTGCAACGGGGGGGGTGACAACATGGGAGAACAGTTGGGTGATGGGGCAGAGCGTTGTCACTCAATAACAGGAAGTGCCTAAACATGGACTGGCATGGCGGATCACCGGGGATGATTATGAATGGGCATATTGGGGTAGATTGGATGTGAGGATCCCGGCGGAGCCTGTATAGTGCCGTACCGGTCACATGTCACCCCGTGGTTTATAGGGCCTCCAGAATGAGAGTTGTGTCCCCCCAACACCTCAAGAACAAGTCAGCTGATCCCCATAATTCTACCCTCATCTAAACATGGCCCCTGGCACCCTCGGGGCCGTTGAGTGGCACAATGAAGGGAATTGTTTGATCTCTGTGCTCCTCGCCCCTCACAGCCGGTGTTCTAACGATATCTGCCCTCCATCAAAGTGCCCGCGCATGGAGATCCGTACACAGTGCCGAGTTATTCTACAACCTGAGCCACCGCACCGGGGGAGTAGAGAACGTTTCTTTCTACAATGTTACGTTTATTTCCATCCCTGAGCTGCGAACATTCCCCCCATACATTGTATTCTCCCCTCCCTCCGATACATTGTACCTATGGATCATTCCGCCTGATACATTGTATCCCCCCCCCCCCCACATTTACTTTTATTGTCTGATCGTCTTCCCGGACTTTGTATGATTGTGTGATCTCTTCAATGACCCAAATGATACAAATGTCTCCTCAACGTCCATCAATCCCACCATAACATGACCTCTGACCAACTGTCCTACCAGAGACCCACCAATGTACCCTTCCAACTTCACTCCACCAAGAGGACCTGTCCCTACAGACCCGGGAACTCAGCACAGGGATGGTGAGAACCCCTCATAATGGGCACAGCGGGTGTACAGACCCGAGAACTCAGCACAGGGATGGTGAGAACCCCTCATAATGGGCACAGCGGGTGTACTGACCCGGGAACTCAGCACCGACATGGTGGGAACTCCTCATAATGGACACAGTGGGTGTACAGACCCGGGAACTCAGCACAGGGATGGTGAGAACCCTCATAATGGGCACAGCGGGTGTACAGACCCGGGAACTCAGCACAGGGATGGTGGGAACCCCTCATAATGGACATAGCGGGTGTACAGACCCGGGAACTCAGCACAGGGATGGTGGGAACTCCTCATAATGGGCACAGCGGGTGTACAGACCCGAGAACTCAGCACAGGGATGGTGAGAACCCCTCATAATGGGCACAGCGGGTGTACTGACCCGGGAACTCAGCACCGACATGGTGGGAACTCCTCATAATGGACACAGTGGGTGTACAGACCCGGGAACTCAGCACAGGGATGGTGAGAACCCCTCATAATGGGCACAGCGGGTGTACAGACCCGGGAACTCAGCACAGGGATGGTGGGAACCCCTCATAATGGACACAGCGGGTGTACAGACCGGGAACTCAGCACAGGGATGGTGGGAACCCCTCATAATGGGCACAGCGGGTGTACAGACCCGGGAACTCGGCACAGGGATGGTGGGAACCCCTCATAATGGGCACAGCGGGTGTACAGACCCGGGAACTCAGCACAGGGATGGTGAGAACCCCTCATAATGGGCACAGCGTGTGTACAGACCCGGGAACTCAGCACAGGGATGGTGGGAACCCCTCATAATGGGCACAGCGGTGTACAGACCCGGGAACTCAGCACCGACATGGTGGAAACCCCTCATAATGGACACAGCGGGTGTACAGACCCGAGAACTCAGCACAGGGATCGTGGGAACCCCTCATAATGGGCACAGCGGGTCTACAAACCCGAGAACTCAGCACAGGGATGGTGGGAACCCCTCATAATGGGCACAGCGGGTGTACAGACCCGGGAACTCAGCACAGGGATGGTGGGAACCCCTCATAATGAGCACAGCGGGTGTACAGACCCGGGAACTCAGCACAGGGATGGTGGGATTTATCAGGGACTTTCCAGTATTCACCAAATAGCAGAATTTGAGTCAATTGTGCATTTTGTTATGTGTGCAGTGCTATGGTATATGTTGGTGATATTATTAGAGTCACTTCTTGCCAATATAAGAATTGTCAGACAGTTTGGAGGATATTTAGCTTATAGATTAGGTTTTCTATGGCTAAAGTTATCTTTTTGAGGTTTTCACGTCGTCATCGCTCCGTTCTCTCATCAATATAAGTTAGTAGGGGGGAGAAAGTGAGTCACTGTAGCGGAAATGGGACTCTGCAGAGGAAGATCTGGTGTATATATGATAAAGATTCTCTCTCTCTCTCTCAACGAGACGTTGTCACTTTCAGATGCTGGGTTCCCGGTGTATTTGTATAGGAGATGGTTGAGTGGTAAAACATTGGGTGGGAGATGGTTGGGTGATAGAACATTGAATGGAGACAGTTGGGTGGGATGATGGTTTGATAGTAGAACATTGGATGGAAGGCGGTTGGGTGGTAGAACATTGGATGGGAGGTGGTTGGGTGGGACGATGGTCTGATGGGAGGCAGTTGGGTGGGACGATGGTTTCATAGAACATTGGATGGGAGATGGTTGGGTGATAGAACATTGAATGGAGACAGTTGGGTGGGATGATGGTTTGATAGAACATTGGATGGGAGGCGGTTGGGTGGTAGAACATTGGATGGGAAATCGTTTGGTGAGATGGTTAGATGGAAGAGGGGTCTGTCTCGTCCTCTTGCTTTAGGTGGTGGGAATCACCGGGGGTCTGTCTTGTCCTCTCAGCCTCCAGTACTTGGAAGAAGCTGGCTGGATAACAAAACGGCTGCTCTGATTATTATCTTGAGATGTTTCCAGATTCTGCACAGTGTTCTGTTCCCGGGATGGAGGAATTTTCTGCCTCGGGGAGGATTATCCTCCATCTATAAATAACTCTCGAATGAGATACTTCATATCTCCCCTGAAGGGTCACGAATAGGATCCACTTATCTCAGGCCACATATACTCCTCCCCGGAACGTCTCCCCATTCCTTGGTGCCCCATATACTGATAGAGATAGCTCCGTCCAGTTGGAGAGATGGGGGCATTGTCGGGGAGTCATGTGACCTCAGTATGTAAGGATGAAGTGCCGCTCATCTCCTCCTTGCTGTCCCGCATTTTACATTTCCTGATGAATATCAGATTCTGGGTTGTGGGAGAATCATCCTGATGTGCTGACTTCACCCGCATGACCGGCACTCCATGAAAAGTCTGATCATATCACTGACAGAGGGTCTGTGTCCATTCAGTCCTGAGATTTACACTGCTCTGCTTGGTGAAGCAAGAGACCCTTGATTTCCTTTGCTGTAGTTTGATTTTACTTTAGTCTGAAGCCTGGAAAGTAGATGGTGACTCTGAGTGATGCCTGAACAGATATGTTGCCATGCTGCTGGAGAGGGGATGAGATGAAGGCATTGTTTGGGGGTGAGGTCCTGCGCTCTCTAGAAGGGGGTCAGTGACACATTGCTCAGCATGCGAATGTATCTCTCTGATCTCTGCATATGTACATCCCCCTCCCCACACCTGTCCTCCTCTCGGTGTGAATGGATTGGCCGGGTTGTGGTGTATGAGGAGGTCGGACCGGTTTGATCAGCCGGCTGTTATCTGATGAGATGATCGTTCTTCCAGGGAATTCTCCCGCTCTGTGTTGTCAGTCTATGGGTGGGGGATTCCTGGTTGGGATGAAGGGTTTGGTGTCACCATACAAGGTACAATCTGTCCAATTAACACTCTGTCCTCCGGCTGAACTCTGTCGGCATACTATGGTCTTCTCTCTGACCTCCGGCCGAGCTTTGTCAGGATACTATGGTCTGTGGTCTCCTCCTCTTTGTCGGGATACTATGGTCTGTGGTCTCCTCCTCTTTGTCGGGATACTATGGTCTGTGGTCTCCTCCTCTTTGTCGGGATACTATGGTCTGTGGTCTCCTCCTCTTTGTCGGGATACTATGGTCTGTGGTCTCCTCCTCTTTGTCGGGATACTATGGTCTGTGGTCTCCTCCTCTTTGTCGGGATACTGTGGTCTCCTCTGTCGGGATACTATGGTCTGTGGTCTCCTCCTCTTTGTCGGGATACTATGGTCTGTGGTCTCCTCCTCTTTGTCGGGATACTATGGTCTGTGGTCTCCTCCTCTTTGTCGGGATACTATGGTCTGTGGTCTCCTCCTCTTTGTCGCGATACTATGGTCTGTGGTCTCCTCCTCTTTGTCGCGATACTATGGTCTGTGGTCTCCTCCTCTTTGTCGCGATACTATGGTCTGTGGTCTCCTCCTCTTTGTCGCGATACTATGGTCTGTGGTCTCCTCCTCTTTGTCGCGATACTATGGTCTGTGGTCTCCTCCTCTTTGTCGGGATACTATGGTCTGTGGTCTCCTCCTCTTTGTCGGGATACTATGGTCTGTGGTCTCCTCCTCTTTGTCGCGATACTATGGTCTGTGGTCTCCTCCTCTTTGTCGCGATACTATGGTCTGTGGTCTCCTCCTCTTTGTCGCGATACTATGGTCTGTGGTCTCCTCCTCTTTGTCGCGATACTATGGTCTGTGGTCTCCTCCTCTTTGTCGGGATACTATGGTCTGTGGTCTCCTCCTCTTTGTCGGGATACTATGGTCTGTGGTCTCCTCCTCTTTGTCGGGATACTATGGTCTGTGGTCTCCTCTCTGTCCTCCGGGCAAGCTCTGTCGGGATATTATTGTATTTTTCTTTCCTAGGCTCTCATCCTCTGTTGTAGAACAGTTTCTGGCGCTGAGCCGGCCCCAGATCCCATCCAGATGGAATGTTTTTCTCTCTTCCATGAATTATAATGAGCGGAGAGGGCAGACGGGTCTCGGGGGCCTCCAGGTTAATTAGGCGGATAAGTTCTCAGCTGATGCTGAATATGGGTGACCTGATTCAAGACGAGAGGAAACTTTCCTGTTCTGTGCAAGTTCAGAATTGGTGCGTGCGTTCTGCTGGAGGACTACAGGAGGATGCTCATATCATGACTGGTGGAGAGGCATTGTTCGGGACCGCAGGAGGACACTCATACCATGACTGGTGGAGGCGCATTGTCCGGGACTGCAGGAGGACACTCTTACCATGACTGGTGAAGAGGCATTGTCTGGGACCACAGGAGGACACTCATACCATGACTGGTGGAGAGGCATTGTCCAGGACCGCAGGAGGACACTCATACCATGACTGGTTGAGAGGCATTGTCCGGGACCGCAGAAGGACACTCATACCATGACTGGTGGAGAGGCATTGTCTGGGACCACAGGAGGACACTCATACCATGACTGGTGAGCCAGCATTGTCCAGGACCGCAGGAGGACACTCATACCATGACTGGTGGAGAGGCATTGTCCAGGACCGCAGGAGGACACTCATACCATGACTGGTGAAGAGGCATTGTCTGGGACCACAGGAGGACACTCATACCATGACTGGTGAGCCAGCATTGTCCAGGACCGCAGGAGGACACTCATACCATGACTGGTGGAGAGGCATTGTCCAGGACCGCAGGAGGACACTCATACCATGACTGGTGGAGAGGCATTGTCTGGGACTGGAGGAGGATGCTCATATCATGACTGGTGGAGAGGCATTGTCTGGGACTGGAGGAGGATGCTCATATCATGACTGGTGGAGAGGCATTGTCCGGGACTGCAGGAGGACACTCTTAGCATGACTGGTGGAGAGGCATTGTCTGGGCTAAAATTTATGAAGAAAAGTTATTTTATTGGAGATGTTTTAACTACAAATCCCAGGTGCCAGAAATCCCATTTCGGTGCCCCGGGCTCCCACCAGCCCATCCACCTCCGGCAAAACTCCCACCACCCAACACCCCAGACATGCAGCACCAGGAAGCCAATTCAGCCCTGACCAGTGGCAGAACCACCCCACACCCCTCAGTGATCTCCTTTGCAGTCAATGGTTGCTGGGAATGCCAGGTGTGCTAGTAACCAGTGACACGCTACATACACTGGGGGGGATATATTTAGCAAAAATAATAACCCCCCCCGTGGTGATTAAATCCCACCAATAGAAAGCTCTATCTGTGTGAATTAAATTATAGAAATGTGGTTGTAGAGTGTTGTATGACCGCACAATTACCAGGTAAAGTAGCGCAGCGCTGAATGGCAAACTAAACCATAAAAGGGGGGGGGGGGACCTTTCAGAGGTCAGGTGGTTAAAGGGGAACTCCGGGGAGGATAGGAAACCTGATGGAGGCTGTCAGAAGGATCCACATGGGGTGGGTTCCGGTCCTATGAAGAGGGAGGTCTGTATGTCCCCCCCACTCTGGGGGGCGCTCTGTGCCGGGTGTATAATATGGGAAGTGAGGACTTCCTCTGGGGGAGATCTGATTGGATGGTTGTATGTCCCCCCCCCCCCACTCTATCTAAAACCTAAGAAACCCGCTCTGGCTGGACATCCACTGTAAGGATTGGCTGACCGCCATGATACACCTAGTATTGCCATCGGCGGTGTTTGGTTTTCGGGGTGTGGCCACATGACCTGGATCCTCGCCCGGCACTCACACAGATCTGATTGTTCACAGATCAGACCCGTCCCAGCGTCTGCTTCCTTCTGACATCTACTCCCCCCCACCCCAAGTGTCCTGACACCATCTACCCCCCCCCGCATGGGAACCCCCCCCGACCCCAGGTGTCCTGACACCATCTACCCCCCCCCTCCCGCATGGGGAACCCCCCGACCCCAGGTGTCCTGTCACCATCTATCCCCCCCCCGACCCCAAGTGTCCTGACACCATATACCGCCCCCCCGACCCCAAGTGTCCTGTCACCATCTACCTCCCCGACCCCAGGTGTCCTGACACCATCTACCCCCCCCCCTGCATGGGGAACCCCCCGACCCCAAGTGTCCTGACACCATCTACCCCCCCGCATGGGAACCCCCCCGACCCCAAGTGTCCTGTCATCATCTGGTGTTGTGTTAGTTGGCGGTGTGGGGAGTTAGGTCGGTAGGGGGTTGGGCTGGTCTGACCGGTCTGATGACTCTTCTGATGGAGGGGAGAGAACAGTCTGCACTGTGTGGTGTTGGTCAGAGGAGGTGACAGAGAGGAAGATGGGAGGGAGGGGGATGCAGAGAGGAGGCAGTGGAGACGATGCAGAGGGGGAGGCGGTGAGGGGGATGCAGAGATGAGGGGTGAGGGGGTGAGAGGTGGATGCAGAGAGGGGTGGGGGGGTGAGAGGGGGACGCAGAGAGGGGTGGGGGGGGAGAGGGAGATGCAGAGTGGAGGGGTGAGGGGAACGCAGAGAGGGGTGGGGGGGGAGAGGGAGATGCAGAGAGGAGGGGTGGGGGGTGCGGAGAGGAGGGTGAGAGGGGGACGCAGAGAGGGGTGGGGGGTGTGGAGAGGAGGGGTGAGGGGGACGCAGGGAGGGGTGGGGGGTGCGGAGAGGAGGGGTGAGGGGGACGCAGGGAGGGGTGGGGGGTGCGGAGAGGAGGGGTGAGGGGGACGCAGGGAGGGGTGGGGGGTGCGGAGAAGAGGGTGAGAAGGGGGAGGGGTGAGAGGGGGACGCAGAGAGGGGGGAGGGGTGAGAGGGGGGACACAGAAAGGAGAGGGGGGGGCGGGGAGCAGTTTGAACCATGGAAGGTCTATAGTGATCCACATAGAAGTGTTGGGTCCAGCCAGGTGGGTGAAGGAACAAAGACCCCTCAGACCCCAAGTGGCTTTCTGGTGACCCGTCTGCATCTCTCTCCTCTCTTGTGTCATCTCTGCTCATTACATCCGTCATCACTTCCTCCTCCACTTCCTGTCCATGTGACCATCACCACCGCACTCCTCCTGTACACCGCGCTTTCTCTAATCCCAGCACACTGATATAAAAAACTAATAGTGTATGTATATGTATATATATATAGATTATATATATATATATATATATTATATATATATATATATATATCTATATCTGACGAAAGTAAGTACACCCCTCAGTGTCATTTGTGTAAATCTTTTCTTCTATCTTTTCATGTGACAACACTGAAGAAATGACACTTGTCTACAATGTAAAGTAGTGAGTGTACAGCTTGTATAACAGTGTAAATTTGCTGTCCCCTCAAAATAACTCAACACACAGCCATTAATGTCTAAACCGCTGGCAACAAAAGTCAGTACACCCCTAAGTGAAAATGTCCAAACTGGGCCCAATTAGCCATTTTCCCTCCCCGGTGTCATGTGACTCGTTAGTGTTACAAGGTCTCAGGTGTGAATGGGGAGCAGGTGTGTTAAATTTGGTGTTATCGCTCTCACTCTCTCATACTGGTCACTGGAAGTACAACATGGCACCTCATGGCAAAGAACTCTCTGAGGATCTGAAAAAAAGAATTGCTGCTCTACATAAAGATGGCCTAGACTATAAGAAGATTGCCAAGACCCTGAAACTGATCTGCAGCACGGTGGCCAAGACCATACAGCGGTATAACAGGACAGGTTCCCCTCAGAACAGGCCTCACCATGGTCCACCAAAGAAGTTGAGGTCACGTGCTCAGCGTCATATCCAGAGGTTGTCTTTGGGAAATAGACGTATGAGTGCTGCCAGCATTGCTGCAGAGGTTGTAGGGGTGGGGGGTCAGCCTGTCAGTGCTCAGACCATACGCCGCACACTACATCAATTTGGTCTGCATGGCTGTCATCCCAGAAGGAAGCCTCTTCTAAAGATGATGCACAAGAAAGTCCACAAACAGTTTTCTGAAGACCAGCAGACTAAGGACATGGATTACTGGAACCATGTCCTGTGGTCTGATGAGACCAAGATAAACATATTTGGTTCAGATGGTGACAAGCGTGTGTGGGGGCAACCAGGTGAGGAGAACAAAGACAAGTGTGTCTTGTCTACAGTGAAGCATGGTGGTGGGAGTGTCATGGTCTGGGGCTGCATGAGTGCTGCCGGCACTGGGGGGGCTACAGATCATTGAGGGAACCATGAATGCCAACATGTACTGTGATATACTGAAGCAGAGCATGATCCCCTCCCTTCAGAGACTGGACCGCAGGGCAGTATTCCAACATGATAACTACCCCAAACACACCTCCAAGACCACCACTGCCTTGATAAAGAAGCTGAGGGTAAAGGTGATGGACTGGCCAAGCATGTCTCCAGACCTAAACCCTATTGATCATCTGTGGGACATCCTCAAACGGAAGACGGTACTTGGGTTTTCACGGTATCGGATGCAAGTTTCATGTCATCTCATGGGGGGGGGTTGGATGTCTTCTCATGGGGGGGGGGGGGGGGGGGATGGTGTTTGGATGTCTTCTCATGGGGGGTTGAGGTTTGGATGTCTTCTCAAGGAGAGAAGCAGGTTGGATGTTTTCTCACGGGGGACGGGGGTTGAATGTTGTCTCATGGAGGGGGGGTTGGATGTCTCCCCATGGGGGGATGCAGGTTGGATGTCTTCTCATTGGCTCCCTCTTCTCTGCAGAGTTCTGTCGGATCGATGAGCTCCTGTGTCACAATGAAGAGGAGTTGCTAAGTTTCGAGGCCGTGGTCAGCATCCACAAGCAGATGGACGATGATGCCAATGGAAATGTAGATGTTGAAGAGAGTGATGAGGTGAGATTATTAATATGAAATTATCACTAAAGTGCATTTATTGCCTTCCAACCAGTTTTATAGATGGAAGAAACCTCCAGCAATGCCAACAGGAAGCAGAGGGCACTATTATGGGAATGGGGGGAACACTGAGGAGGAGAGCAGACCGGGAGATGGGAGTTTACTAAGGGTGTAAATGAGAGCACAGGGATGGTGGGAACCCCTCATAATGGGCACAGTGGGTGTACAGACCCGGGAACTCAGCATAGAGATGGTGAGAACCCCTCATAATGGGCACAGCGGTTGTACAGACCCGGGAACTCAGCACAGGGATGGTGGGAACCCCTCATAATGGGCACAGCGGGTGTACAGACCCGGGAACTCAGCACAGGGATGGTGAGAACCCCTCATGGGCACAGCGGGTGTACAGACCCGAGAACTCAGCACAGGGATGGTGGGAACCCCTCATAATGGGTACAGCGGGTGTACAGACCTGGGAACTCAGCATAGAGATGGTGGGAACCCCTCATAATGGGCACAGCGGGTGTACAGACCCGGGAACTCAGCACAGGGATGGTGGGAACCCCTCATAATGGGCACAGCGGGTGTACAGACCCGGGAACTTAGCACTAGGATGGTGGGAACCCCTCATAATGGGCACAGCGGGTGTACAGACCCGGGAACTCAGCACAGGGATGGTGGGAACCCCTCATAATGGGCACAGCGGGTGTACAGACCCGGGAACTCAGCACAGGGATGGTGAGAACCCCTCATAATGGGCACAGCGGGTGTACAGACCCGGGAACTCAGCACAGGGATGGTGGGAACCCCTCATAATCGGCACAGCGGGTGTACAGACCCGGGAACTTAGCACTGGGATGGTGGGAACCCCTCATAATGGGCACAGCGTGTGTACATACCCGGGAACTCAGCACTGGGATGGTGGGAACCCCTCATAATGGGCACAGCGGGACAGACCCGGGAACTTGTCAAAGGCATGGTAGGAACCCCTCATAATGGGCACAGTGGGACAGACCCGGGATCTTGTCAAAGGCATGGTAGGAACCCCTTAAGTCAGGTGTACAAATCCCGGAAGTAGAATGGACTGTTGTGGTGTCCAAGAAAGGATGATGAAATCTCAGAATTGGGTGGTGTATGTTGGTTATTCCCCCTCAGTGTCCCCGCTGTTGGGTGATGGGGACAAAGATATCGGTTTTCCTCTTCCAGTCTAATGATACAGAGCGATAGCTGAGCCCCAGGGAGGGGGGATTATGTGACACGGCACAAAACCCAACAGCACCAGAAGCAGCAGAACAAGTTTATGGTCCATATTTTATCCTTGATGGCTGACTCTTGACTGTGGAGGCCTCATACGTAATCGCTAACACATTTTTTGGGGCTACTAGCTGAAGTTCCAATTTATTACCCCCTCCCCGCTTCCATTGTGCCAGTGTCTTGCGGGCCTCTTGGGTTTGTGGCCCATGTCCTTATGGCAGAACTGTGTTTAGGCTTTTACTCCAACCCTTTCACTGTCACCTGCCAAAAAGTGGATACCCCCCAATCTTCGATCAGAAGGCCATAAATGTGTCAGGAACCAAGAATCAGATTGAGACAGAAGTGCAGTAAAAATCACACTTTAATAAGATGGTACAAACAGAATAAACATGGGCAAAACCATAGCCAGGGTTCGGTAACCAGAGCGGGTAGTCAGAACAAGCCAGTAAAACAGGAATCCAGAGGTCAGCATAGTCAAAAGCTGCAAACAGAGAAGGGAAGTCAGCCAGGCAAAAGTCTATAACATGAAAACACAGCAGAGAGTATCTGGATATGTTGACCAAGGTGAAGGCACAGGAGATCTGATCCAAGGAGTTTAAGTAGCCAGCAAAGCTGGCTGACGAGCAGGATATGATCATCAGGTGAGCCACTGTGGAATGATGAGTACTGGCAATTAACCGACAGCTGAGCTCTGAGAAGGGAGGGCCGAGCCCAGTCCTGAGAAAATGCATTTATTTGGGCCAAAGCATTCTTCATGGAATCCGCCAGGTTTTCATAGCTTTCATTCAACTAGAGGACCCTCTGTGCACTTCAAGGATACTTCCTGTTCCCATCTTTCCAGCATATCGCCACCTCCACTGTTTGGGTGTGGGCTCCCTGCAGTTTGTGACTTAGTCTGTCTCTCGTGCTTTGAGTTGTACTGACCTCCTTGCTGTGCTTCCAGAACATTCCCCTTGTGGGAAGTCTGGATGATGTCCTGTTGAGGGAACATTCAGTGCTGGTTGTGGGTGATGTTATATGAGCGGTCCAGACCTTAGACAGGTTCGGTTGGCTCTTAAACCTCCAGAAGTCGGCTCCAAGAGATTGGTTGTCCCTACAATGCTGGAGCTCCTGGGACTTCAGAACCGTTTTCAGTGGGACTACGCGACCACCATAGTGTCCATGGGCTTTCAGAAAAGTATCAGTAGTTTGGAGCAATAGTTGGGATTCTCTTAGGCAGAACTTCTCATTCCAGTTTTGTTCACCGGAAAATTTACCAGTCCAGCTTCCTCGTTTTATCAGGGTCTGGATTTGGGGGATGGGCCCTGCACTTGGAGGTGTTCCAGAACCAGTGTTGCAGGTGGAGGTCACTAAATGTGGACCTTCTGGTCTTCAGGTTCCAGAGACCAGCTGGACAGATTTGTTTCCAGATGCGGAGGTGCTTGGTTGGGAGCGGTGGATACTCGTGAAATGAGTACAGCCGGATCTTCTCCTTTCTTCCTGCAACTCTGTCCTTGTCTTCAGTGGATGGTTAGGGAACCCATTTGGGGGTGCGGGGTTGTTTTGTCAATTCTCACCCACTTGTTAGAAGCTGGAAAGTTCCAGTGGACAGGATAGGAAATCTCTTGGGGGGGGGGGGGGGGGGGGTTAGTTGAACCAGTCACATGACTGATAATGGTGGAAGGTAAATGTACTGGGGGATGGGATTTAGAGGGGAGGATGTACCTTGGGGGTTGGTTGAACCTGTCACATGACTGATGAAGATAGGGAGGGAGTTTGGGGGTTGATAGGTGGACCTGTCATATGACTGGTGGTGGGGGGGGGTGTACTGGGGGTTGGGGGGTGGACCTGTCACATGACTAATGATGGTGGTGGGGGGTGTACTGGGGGTTGGGGGGTGGACCTGTCACATGACTAATGATGGTGGAGGGGGGGGTGTACTGGGGGTTGGGGGGCGGACCTGTCACGTGACTAATGATGGTGGAGGGGGGGTGTATTGGGGGTTGGGGGGTGGACCTGTCACATGACTAATGATGGTGGTGGGGGGTGTACTGGGGGTTGGGGGGTGGACCTGTCACATGACTAATGATGGTGGAGGGGGGGGTGTACTGGGGGTTGGGGGGCGGACCTGTCACGTGACTAATGATGGTGGAGGGGGGGTGTATTGGGGGTTGGGGGGTGGACCTGTCACATGACTAATGATGGTGGAGGGGGGTGTACTGGGGGTTGGGGGGTGGACCTGTCACATGACTAATGATGGTGGAGGGGGGTGTACTGGGGGTTGGGGGGTGGACCTGTCACATGACTAATGATGGTGGAGGGGGGTGTACTGGGGGTTGGTGGGTGGACCTGTCACATGACTAATGATGGTGGAGGGGGGTGTACTGGGGGTTGGGGGGTGGACCTGTCACGTGACTAATGATGGTGGAGGGGGGGGTGTATTGGGGGTTGGGGGTGTGTATTGGGGGGTGGACCTGTCACATGACTAATGATGGTGGAAGGGGGTGTGTACTGGGGGTTAAGGGGTGGACCTGTCACGTGACTAATGATGGTGGAGGGGGGGTGTATTGGGGGTTGGGGGGTGGACCTGTCACATGACTAATGATGGTGGAGGGGGGGTGTATTGGGGGTTGGGGGGGTGTGTTGGGGGGTGGACCTGTCACATGACTTATGATGGTGGAGGGGGGTGTACTGGGGGTTGGGGGGTGGACCTGTCACATGACTAATGATGGTGGAGGGGGGGTGTGTTGGGTGGACCTGTCACATGACTAATGATGGTGGAGGGGGGGTGTATTGGGGGTTGGGGGTGTGTGTGTTGGGGAGTGGACCTGTCACATGACTAATGATGGTGGAGGGGGGGTGTACTGGGGGTTGGGGGGTGGACCTGTCACATGACTAATGATGGTGGAAGGGGGGGTGTATTGGGGGTTGGGGGGTGGACCTGTCACGTGACTAATGATGGTGGAGGGGGGGTGTATTGGGGGTTGGGGGGTGGACCTGTCACGTGACTAATGATGGTGGAAGGGGGGGTGTATTGGGGGTTGGGGGGTGGACCTGTCACGTGACTAATGATGGTGGAGGGGGGGTGTATTGGGGGTTGGGGGGTGGACCTGTCATGTGACTAATGATGGTGGAGGGGGGGTGTATTGGGGGTTGGGGGGTGGACCTGTCACATGACTAAGGATGGTGGAGGGGGGTGTGTTGGGGGGTGGACCTGTCACATGACTAATGATGGTGGAGGGGGGGTGTATTGGGGGTTGGGGGGTGTGTGTTGGGGAGTGGACCTGTCACATGACTAATGATGGTGGAGGGGGGGGGTGTACTGGGGGTTGGGGGGTGGACCTGTCACATGACTAATGATGGTGGAAGGGGGTGTGTACTGGGGGTTGGGGGGTGGACCTGTCACATGACTAATGATGGTGGAGGGGGGGTGTACTGGGGGTTGGGGGGCGGACCTGTCACGTGACTAATGATGGTGGAAGGGGGTATGTATTGGGGAGTGGACCTGTCACATGACTAATTAAGGTGGAAGGGGGGGTGTGTTGGGGGGTGGACCTGTCACATGACTAATGATGGTGGAAGGGGGGGTGTATTGGGGGTTGGGGGGTGGACCTGTCACGTGACTAATGATGGTGGAAGGGGGGGTGTATTGGGGGTTGGGGGGTGGACCTGTCACGTGACTAATGATGGTGGAAGGGGGGGTGTATTGGGGGTTGGGGGGTGGACCTGTCACGTGACTAATGATGGTGGAGGGGGGGTGTATTGGGGGTTGGGGGGTGGACCTGTCACATCACTAAGGATGGTGGAGGGGGGTGTGTTGGGGGGTGGACCTGTCACATGAGTAATGATGGTGGAGGGGGGGTGTATTGGGGGTTGGGGGGTGGACCTGTCACATGACTAATGATGGTGGAGGGGGGGTGTATTGGGGGTTGGGGGTGTGTGTGTTGGGGAGTGGACCTGTCACATGACTAATGATGGTGGAGGGGGGGGTGTACTGGGGGTTGGGGGGTGGACCTGTCACATGACTAATGATGGTGGAAGGGGGTGTGTACTGGGGGTTGGGGGGTGGACCTGTCACATGACTAATGATGGTGGAAGGGGGTGTGTACTGGGGGTTGGGGGGTGGACCTGTCACGTGACTAATGATGGTGGAGGGGGGTGTACTGGGGGTTGGGGGGCGGACCTGTCACGTGACTAATGATGGTGGAGGGGGGGTGTATTGGGGGTTGGGGGTGTGTGTGTTGGGTAGTGGACCTGTCACATGACTAATGATGGTGGAGGGGGGGGGTGTACTGGGGGTTGGGGGGTGGACCTGTCACATGACTAATGATGGTGGAAGGGGGTGTGTACTGGGGGTTGGGGGGTGGACCTGTCACGTGACTAATGATGGTGGAGGGGGGTGTACTGGGGGTTGGCGGGCGGACCTGTCACGTGACTAATGATGGTGGAGGGGGGGTGTATTGGGGGTTGGGGGTGGACCTGTCACATGATGGCGGGGGATGTGTGTACCGCTCTCCTCATTGGACTCTCCTTTCCCCCACCCGGCAGTTTCTGAGGGAAGATCTGAATTATCACGATCCGACGGTGAAGCACAGCACCTTCCATGGAGAGGACAAGCTGATCAGTGTGGAGGATCTCTGGAAAACCTGGAAGGTCTCTGAGGGTGAGTGACGACACTGAACCTTCTATATCTCCTCCCATCACTTCTAGAATACACGCCCCACCCCCACCGATCACTCCCCGTATTCCAATCCCATTCCTTCCTACAAGGGATTCCCCAAATGGAACACTGGAGAGTCCTCATTAATACCAATTAATATTGATCAATACAGATCTATCAATATCAATACAGATCTTGAATGATGCCTGAGTAGAGATGGTGCCGTCCTTCTGCAGAGGGGATCAGGTGAAGTCAACATCAGGGAGTCCTGTGATCCCGACTCCACCCATCATTACTAATGACATCCTGACTCCACCCACAATCCTGGCTCCACCCATCACTAATTACAGGGAATGTGGCTCCGCCTATGCTTACCTTCCATCATTACCAGGGAGGAGCACCTCATCCTGGCTCCCCCCACAATTCTATCTATCTATCTATATATATATATATATATATATATATATATATATATATATATATATATATATATATATATATATATATATATATATATATATATATATATATATATATATATATATATATATATATATATATATATATATATATATATATATATAGAGATAGATAGATAGATAGAGATATATATATATATATATGGTGAAGCACACATACAGTGCTTGGAAAAAGTATTCATACCCCTTGAAATTCCCCACATTTTGTACATAAATGTATTTTATGTGATAGACCAACACAAAGTGTCACATAATTGTGAAGTGGAAGGAAAATGATAAATGATACAAATAAATATGTGAAAAGTGTGGGGGAGGGGCATTTGTATGGCGCCCCCCGGAGTCAATACTTTGTAGAACCCCCTTTCTCTACAAGTCTTTTTGGGGATGTCTCTACCAGCTTTGCACATCTAGAGAGGACATTTCTGCCCATTCTTCTTTGTAAAATATCTCAAGCTCTGTCAGATTGGATGGAGAGCGTCTGTGAACAGCAATTTTCAAGTCTTGCCACAGATTCTCAATGTGATTTAGGTCTGGACTGTGACTGGGCCATTCTAACACATGAATATGCTTTGATGTAAACCATTCCATTGTAGCTCTGGCTGGATGTTTCGGGTCGTTGTCCTGCTGGAAGGTGAACCTCCGCCCCAGTCTCAAGTCTTTTGTAGACTCTAACAGGTTTTCTTCTAAGATTGTCCTGTATTTGTCTCCATCCATCTTCCCATCAACTCTGACCAGCTTCCCTGTCCCTGCTGAAGAAAACCATCCCCACCACATGATGCTGCCACCACCATGTTTCACGGTGGGGATGGTGTGTTCAGGGTGATGTGCAGTGTTAGTTTTCCCCACACATAGCATTTTACTTTTAGGCCATAAAGTTGAATTTTGGTCTCCTCTGAGCAGATCACCTTCTTCCACATGTTTGCTGTGTCCTCCACATGGCTTCTCACAAACTACAAACAGGACTTCTTATGACTTTCTTTCACCAATGTCTTTCTTCTTGTCACTCTTCCATAAAGGGCAGATTTGTGGAGAACACGACTAATAGTTGTCCTGTGGACAGATTCTCCCACCTGAGCTGTGGATCTCTGCAGCTCCTCCAGAGTTACCATGGACCTCTTGGCTCTTCTCTGATGAATGCTCTCCTTGCCCGGCCGGTCAGTTTAGGTGGACGGCCATGTCTTGGTAGGTTTGCAGTTGTGCCATACTCTTTCCATTTTCCGATGATGGATTGAACAGAGCTCCGTGAGATCTTCAAAGCTTGGGAGATTTTTTTATAACCTAACCCTGCTTTATACTTCTCCACAACTTTATCCCTGACCTGTCTGGTGTGTTCCTTGGCCTTCATGATGCTGTTTGTTCACTAAGGTTCTCTAACAAACCTCTGAGGGCTTCACAGAACAGCTGTATTTATACTGAGATTAAATGACACACAGGTGGACTCTATTTACTAATTAGGTGACTTCTAAAGAAAATTGGTTCCCCTAGATTTTAGTTATCAGAGTAAAGGGGGCTGAATACAAATGTCCCCCTCCCCCCACACTTTTCACATATCCCTGAACTGGGATGACGGCTCAGAGGTGACACAATCCTGTAAATCCTGGTGCCTGTGCAGTTCCTGGCTACAAATGTCTGACGCAGATCAGCCCCTGCTGCAGCCTCTCGCCCAGTGACTTGACACAAAGGGTACAATGTACAGTCTGATCACTGGGGGAGGGGAGACTAAGAAAATGCTCCCTTCTGCCTGCAGCAGGGAGCTCAGGGGCTTGTTGCTGGTAGGTGGAGCTGTTATGAAAAGTGACCCTGTAGCTGTATACTGTGACCTGTATACGGGTGTCGGGGGTTGGGGGAGTGTAGAAGCAAACCTGCCAAAGTCCAATTTTATCTTCTCTGAGATCCGATCCAATGAGAAGAGCCGGAGATCTGATGATTTCCACCCTCATCCTCTCTTCATGGTTGGGTGGAAGCGCTCAGAGGTTGGGGGATGGGAGATGCAGGGATGACGTGTTCCCAGGAACTGGCGAGGTTGAGGAGAGGGGGTGAGGTCGGGCGGAGGGGAGAGAGGGGGCGAGGTTGGGGGGAGAGAGGGGTGGTGGAGCAAAGGGGGGAGAGGGGGCGAGGTGGAGCAGAAGGGGAAGAGAGGGCGAGGTTGGGCGGAGGGAGGAGAGGGGGCGAAGTTGGGCAGAGAAGGGCGAGGTTGGGCAGAGGGGAGGGGAGAGGGCGAGGTTGGGCAGAGGGGAGGGGGGCGAGGTCAGGCAGAGGGGGAGAGATGGGGAAGGGAGGTGAGTTTGGGTAGAGGGGAGAGAGGGGGCGAGGTCGGGTAGAGGGGAGAGAGGGGGCGAGGTCGGGTAGAGGGGAGAGAGGGGGCGAGGTCGGGTAGAGGGGAGAGAGGGGGCGAGGTCGGGGAGAGAGGGCGAAGTTGGGGGGAGGGAAGAGGGCGAGGTCGGGGAGAGAGTGGGCGAGGTCGGGCAGAGGGGAGAGAGGGGGCGAGGTTGGGTAGAGGGGAGAGAGGGCGAAGTTGGGCAGAGGGGAGGGAAGAGGGCGAGGTTGGGGAGAGGGCGAGGTTGGGCAGAGGGGAGAGGGCGAGGTTGGGCATAGGGGAGAGAGGAGGCGAGGTCAGGCAGAGAGGGAGAGAAGGGGAAGGGAGGTGAGTTTGGGGAGAGGGGGTGAGGTCGAGCAGAGAGGGGGCGAGGTCGGGCAGAGGGGAGAGAGGGGGCGAGGTCAGGTAGAAGGGAGGCGAGGTTGAGCAGAGGGGTCAGGGAGAGGGGAGAGGGGGCGAGGTCGGGCAGAGGGGAGAGAGGGGACGAGGTCGGGCAGAGGGGAGAGAGGGGGCGAGGTCGGGCAGAGGGGAGAGAGGGGGCGAGGTCGGGTAGAGGGGAGGCGAGGTTGAGCAGAGGGGTCAGAGAGAGGGGGCGAGGTCGGGCAGAGGGGAGAGAGGGGGAGAGAAGGGGAAGGTAAGTGAGTTTGGGCAGAGGGGAAAGAAGGTGAGGAGGAGCCTATAGGGGAATGGGGGGGCGGGGGGGCTGTAAGGTTATCCTGGGGGAACCTATAGAGGCATGTTGGGTGAAGGTGTAGGGGGATCCTGGAGGAAGGCGCAGGGGGATCCTGGAGGAGATCCTGGCAGAAGGTGTAGGGGGATCCTGGCGGAAGGTTTAGGAGGATCCTGGAGGAGATTCTTGCGGAAGGTGTAGGGGGATCCTGGAGGAAGGTGTAGGGGGATCCTGGAGGAGATCCTGGCGGAAGGTGTAGGGGGATCCTGGCGGAAGGTGTAGGAGGATCCTGGAGGAGATCCTTGCGGAAGGTGTAGGGGGATCCTGGAGGAAGGTGTAGGGGGATCCTGGAGGAAGGTGTAGGGGGATCCTGGAGGAGATCCTGGCGGAAGGGGTAGGGGGATCCTGGCGGAAGGTGTAGGGGGATCCTGGAGGAAGGTGTATGTAGGGGGATCTTGGAGGAGATCCTGGAGGAAGGTGTAGGGGGATCCTGGAGGAAGGTGTAGGGGGATCTTGGAGGAGATCCTGGAGGAAGGTGTAGGGGGATCCTGGAGGAAGGTGTAGGGGGATCCTGGAGGAGATCCTGGAGGAAGGTGTAGAGGGATCTTGGAGGAGATCCTGGAGGAAGGTGTAGAGGGATCTTGGAGGAGATCCTGGAGGAAGGTGTAGGGGGATTCTGGAGGAAGGTGTAGGGGGATCCTGGAGGAGATCCTGGAGGAAGGTGTAGGGGGATCCTGGAGGAGATCCTGGAGGAAGGTGTAGGGGGATCCTGGAGGAGATCCTGGAGGAAGGTGTAGGGGGATCCTGGAGGAGATCCTGGAGGAAGGTGTAGGGGGATCCTGGAGGAGATCCTGGAGGAAGGTGTAGGGGGATCCTGGAGGAGATCCTGGAGGAAGGTGTAGGGGGATCCTGGGGGGGATCCTGGAGGAAGGTGTAGGGGGATCCTGGAGGAGATCCTGGAGAAAGGTGTAGGGGGATCCTGGAGGAAGGTGTATGTAGGGGGATCTTGGAGGAGATCCTGGAGGAAGGTGTAGGGGGATCCTGGAGGAAGGTGTAGGGGGATCTTGGAGGAGATCCTGGAGGAAGGTGTAGGGGGATCCTGGAGGAAGGTGTAGGGGGATCCTGGAGGAGATCCTGGAGGAAGGTGTAGGGGGATCCTGGAGGAAGGTGTAGAGGGATCTTGGAGGAGATCCTGGAGGAAGGTGTAGGGGGATCCTGGAGGAAGGTGTAGGGGGATCCTGGAGGAGATCCTGGAGGAAGGTGTAGGGGGATCCTGGAGGAAGGTGTAGAGGGATCTTGGAGGAGATCCTGGAGGAAGGTGTAGGGGGATCTTGGAGGAGATCCTGGAGGAAGGTGTAGGGGGATCTTGGAGGAGATCCTGGAGGAAGGTGTAGGGGGATCCTGGAGGAAGGTGTAGGGGGATCCTGGAGGAAGGTGTAGGGGGATCCTGGAGGAGATCCTGGAGGAAGGTGTAGGGGGATCTTGGAGGAGATCCTGGAGGAAGGTGTAGGGGGATCCTGGAGGAAGGTGTAGGGGGATCCTGGAGGAAGGTGTAGGGGGATCCTGGAGGAGATCCTGGAGGAAGGTGTAGGGGGATCCTGGAGGAGATCCTGGAGGAAGGTGTAGGGGGATCCTGGAGGAGATCCTGGAGGAAGGTGTAGGGGGATCCTGGAGGAGATCCTGGAGGAAGGTGTAGGGGGATCCTGGAGGAGATCCTGGAGGAAGGTGTAGGGGGATCCTGGAGGAGATCCTGGAGGAAGGTGTAGGGGGATCCTGGGGGGGATCCTGGAGGAAGGTGTAGGGGGATCCTGGAGGAGATCCTGGAGAAAGGTGTAGGGGGATCCTGGAGGAAGGTGTAGGGGGATCCTGGAGGAGATCCTGGAGGAAGGTGTAGGGGGATCCTGGAGGAAGGTGTAGGGGGATCCTGGAGGAGATCCTGGAGGAAGGTGTAGGGGGATCCTGGAGGAAGGTGTAGGGGGATCCTGGAGGAAGGTGTAGGGGGATCCTGGAGGAAGGTGTAGGGGGATCCTGGAGGAGATCCTGGAGGAAGGTGTAGGGGGATGTGGGATACATTTGCACCCCAACCACCCATGTGTCTTCACTCTTGGCAGCCTCTGGCTGATCCATCCCGGGGCAGAAGTTCCTGAAATTCCCTCTGCAGATCCGTATTCCAGGTCTGTGGGAGATCCTGGACCTGTGATTTGCTCACACACACATTGCTGTCCTGTACACATCTGCAGAGATGGGATTGGTTGGTAAAGTAGGAAACTCCTCAGAAGGTTGTCCCATCTTCATCCCCGGATTGTAGATAAAGGAGGTACCTCCGGAAGGACAAACCTCTGAATCCCGCTATTCTGATTGGACATCGGGGATTATTGTTGAACCTGCATGTGAATAAATAATAATGAATGTGTGCTGTTGGCTCCTCCTCCTGTGTTGTGTGACCCCGCCTCTCTCCTCTTGTAGTATCTAACTGGACGGTGGAAGAGGTGGTGGAGTGGCTGAAGAACTATGTGGAGCTGCCGCAGTACGAAGAGATCTTCCGGAAGCTGCAGCTCAGCGGTCGGGATATGCCCAGGTGAGGGGCCCTTGTCCTCTATTTCCACCCCTGGGAGGACCCAGATATTTCCCAGCATGCTGCTGGCTCTCTTCCTTCACCCCCGCCAATGACAAATTGTACTTGGTGCCTAGATCACAAAAAAGATTGGCTTTTGCCCATTTAAATACACCAATGGGGCAACAAATATAAGGGGGGAGCCTCTCCTATCCCATGGGGGGGGGGAGTTTGTCCTTTTTAGGTTACACTGTTTGGTGGTCTGGCCAAACCGATGCCACAAGGTGTTCAAACAATTTCTGTTCTGCAATTACAAGGGCATATGTGGTTTGGTTGCATGGTGGATGGGGCATCTGTGGCCTGACCATCATATGGGCCTTTTGGAAGCCTGAAATTTTGCTGGACCTGTGCAGGAGATGAGTATGGGGGTGGGGGTGGGGTGGACATAGCAAAGTACAGATAAATATGAACAGCCATCACTAGTGACAGATCCCTCACCCTGTGCAGAGATTTTCCAGCTCGCGGGACAACAATCTGAGCACCAGCAGACTCGGATCGATTGTCCCCGGGGCCGGTGTTCTTCACACAGACTGTAGACGCCACCCCCTGTAACAGAAACCGGCACCGTTCACAATTGACCAATCCCTGCGCCCACACAAGGGACGCTTGAATCGTTTTCCAGATACCGGCACCATTCACACATCTGAGCATTTAAAGTAGGGTTGTCCCCATACCACTTTTTTAAGAATGAGTACAAGTACAGATACTTTTTTTCAAGTACTCACCGATACCGATTACCAATACTTTTTTTTTTTTTTTTTTTTTTTATGTCACGTGACCAGTGTTTTTTTTTGTTTGTTTGTTTTTTTTTTTTTACAATTTGTTTTTTTACAATGCTTTCTTTTTTTCCTTTTTTTTTTTAATTGGGAGGGAGGGGGTGGATGGTGTCTGTTTTTTATTTTTATTTTTATTATTTTTTACAATAATTATTTTATTATTTATTGCAAATTTTTTTTTTTTTTTTTTTTTATCAGCCCTGTTGGGCTTTGTGAGATATCAGGGGTCTTAATAGACCCCTGAAATCTCCCCCTTGAGACAGAGAAAGAGACAGAGGATAGAGATTCCCCAGTCCCTTTCTCTGCAGCCTCAGCTGTACTGACAATGAATGGAGAGAAGACAGCGGCTCCTCTCCATTCATAAACTGACACATCGTAATCACAGGAGGTTACAATGTATCAGTAATGTGAATGGACAGTCAATGATCACTGACTCTGTTCAGACATCAAAGGAAGGAGGAAGACATAGAGAGGGGCAGAAGAACGGCGGGGGACACGGAGGAAGAAAGGAGGGGGACAGCAGAAGAACGGCGGGGGACACGGAGGAAGAAAGGAGGGGGACAGCAGAAGAATGGCGGGGGACACGGAGGAAGAAAGGAGGGGGACAGCAGAAGAACGGCGGGGGACACGGAGGAAGAAAGGAGGGGGACAGCAGAAGAACGGCGGGGGACACGGAGGAAGAAAGGAGGGGGACAGCAGAAGAACGGCGGGGGACACGGAGGAAGAAAGGAGGGGGACAGAGGAAGAACTGCGGGGGACACAGAGGAAGAACTGCGGGGGACATGGAGGAAGAAAGGAGAGGGACACGGAGGAAGAAATGCGGGGGACATGGAGGAAGAAAGGAGAGGGGCAGAAGAACAGAACAGCGGGGGACACGGAGGAAGAAAGGAGGGGGACAGCAGAAGAAAGGTGGGGGACACGGAGGAAGAAAGGAGGGGGACAGCAGAAGAAAGGCGGGGGACACGGAGGAAGAAAGGAGGGGGACACGGAGGAAGAACTGCGGGGGACATGGAGGAAGAAAGGAGAGGGACAGCAGAACGGCGGGGGACACGGAGGAAGAAAGGAGAGGGGCAGCAGAAGAAAGGAGAGGGACAACAGAATGGAGGGGGACACGGAGGAAGAAACGAGAGGGACAGCAGAAGAACGGAGGGGGACACGGAGGAAGAAAGGAGAGGGACAGCAGAACGGAGGGGGACACGGAGGAAGAAAGGAGGGGGACAGCAGAAGAACAGTGGGGGACACGGAGGAAGAAAGGAGGGGGACAGCAGAAGAACGGTGGGGGACACGGAGGAAGAAAGGAGGGGGACAGCAGAAGAACGGCGGGGGACACGGAGGAAGAAAGGAGGGGGACAGAAGAACGGCGGGGGACACGGAGGAAGAAAGGAGGGGGACAGCAGAACGGCGGGGGACACGGAGGAAGAAAGGAGAGGGACAGCAGAACGGAGGGGGGCACAGAGGAAGAAAGGAGAGGGACAGCAGAACGGAGGGGGACACGGAGGAAGAAAGGAGAGGGACAGCAGAAGAATGGCGGGGGACACGGAGGAAGAAAGGAGGGGGACAGCAGAAGGACGGCGGGGGACACGGAGGAAGAAAGGAGAGGGACAGCAGAACGGAGGGGGACACGGAAGAAGAAAGGAGAGGGACAGCAGAACGGAGGGGGACAGCAGAACAGAGGGGGACACGGAGAAAGAAAGGAGTGGGACACGGAGGAAGAAAGGAGAGGGACAGCAGAACGGAGGGGGACACGGAGGATAAAAGGAGAGGGACAGCAGAACGGAGGGGGACACGGAGGAAAAAAGGAGAGGGACAGCAGAACGGAGGGGGACATGGAAGAAAACTGGAGGGGGACAGCAGAAGAGAGGGAGACATGGAGGAAGAAAGGAGAGGGACAGCAGAACGGAGGGGGACACGGAGAAAGAAAGGAGGGGGACACGGAGGAAGAAAGGAGAGGGACAGCAGAACGGAGGGGGACACGGAGGATAAAAGGAGAGGGACAGCAGAACGGAGGGGGACACGGAGGAAAAAAAGGAGAGGGACAGCAGAACGGAGGGGGAAACGGAGGAAGAAAGGAGAGGGACAGCAGAAGAACGGCGGGGGACACGGAGGAAGAAAGGAGAGGGACAGCAGGACGGAGGGGGACACGGAGGAAGAAAGGAGAGGGACAGCAGAAGAACGGTGGGGGACACGGAGGAAGAAAGGAGAGGGACAGCAGAAGAACGGCGGGGGACACGGAGGAAGAAAGGAGAGGGACAGCAGAACGGAGGGGGACAAGGAGGAAAACTGAAGGGGGACAGCAGAACGGAGGGGGACACTGAGGAAGAAAGGAGAGGGACAGCAGAACGGAGGGGGACACGGAGGAAGAAAGGAGGAGGACAGCAGAACGGAGGGGGACACGGAGGAAGAAAGGAGGAGGACAGCAGAACGGAGGGGGACACGGAGGAAGAAAGGAGAGGGACAGCAGAACGGAGGGGGACACGGAGGAAGAAAGGAGGAGGACAGCAGAACGGAGGGGGACACGGAGGAAGAAAGGAGAGGGACAGCAGAACGGAGGAAAAAAGGAGAGGGACAGCAGAACGGAGGAAGAAAGGAGAGGGACAGCAGAACGGAGGAAGAAAGGAGAGGGACAGCAGAACGGAGGGGGACACGGAGGAAAACTGGAGGGGGACAGCAGAACGGAAGGGGACACTGAGGAAGAAAGGAGAGGGACAGCAGAACGGAGGAAGAAAGGAGAGGGACAGCAGAACGGAGGAAGAAAGGAGAGGGACAGCAGAACGGAGGAAGAAAGGAGAGGGACAGCAGAACGGAGGGGGACACGGAGGAAGAAAGGAGAGGGACAGCAGAAGAACGGCGGGGGACACGGAGGAAGCACGGAGGGGGCATGGAGGGGGACTGGAGGAGGATGCGGTGACAGTCAGCAGTGTTTGTGTGTGGGGGAGTTACAAGCACCGATCACTGCTGTATAGATTTCACTAAAGCAGCTGAAAGGGGGGGGGAGGCTTGTAACTCCCCCACTCACCGATCACCGCTGACTGTCCAGGTATAGGGTGAAGTATCGCAAGCATTTGCCCGAGTACAAGTATTTGGGCAAATGCTTGGTGTCTGTGCCGATACCGATGGACAACCCTAATTTAAAGGAAATATCGCTATTTGCTGCCACGTCCGGACAGGAATGTAACAGAGATTCCTCTGTGGTGGGAGTTCCTTCATTCCTGGCTAGAGCAGATGAGCAAAAAAAAAAAAAGACCGATCCCTGCGTCCACACAAGCGACCGATCCCTGCGTCCACACAAGCGACCGATCCCTGCGTCCACACAAGCGACCGATCCCTGCGTCCACACAAGCGACCGATCCCTGCGTCCACACAAGCGACCGATCCCTGCGTCCACACAAGCGACCGATCCCTGCGTCCACACAAGCGACCGATCCCTGCGTCCACAAGCGACGCTCGAATGCTCTTCCAGCAGAAGCCGGTCTAACGACAGAGGGGGCAACACACAGATTGGAAAGAACCAGGCGAATTTCGGGACGTGAATACCCGACTTAAGTCCAGTCTGCCAAATGAGTTCCCAAATGCAACTGTATTTTATTGCCCACGGAGAGGACGTCACAGATCTAAATACGGCCAATCAAAGGGTCTAAGGTGTGTTGTAGAGTATTCTATTATGCTCAGCAGACACAACCTTTAATGCCCCCAAATACATCGATATTCCCATCTGACAAGGTTTTACAATCCAACAACCAACATACCATTTAGCAGCATGAAATTACGATTAGACACCAAATATGATAGAGATGTGATTAGGAGGTGTCCCCTCCCACCTTCTGCCCCTTGTAACGGGGGGCGTGTTTGGTGTCTAACTGAGCGTTGCGTTAAAGTAAAACTATAGGCAAAACTTCTCCCTCCTTGTTCGTTTTTGGTTTTTTTTTCCATTTTGGATAGCGTAAGGTAGGGTTATAACTCGCATCGTTTTTATTTATTTATTTATTTCTGCCATCTGTTTCCCATTGAGGAGATTTCCCTTCACTTCACATCCCGTAGCCAGACAGGAAGTGGGAAGAAATCTGCAAATCAGAGGAATTCCTTGGGGGGGGCCCAGGTTACCAGAACTTCTGTCCCCATTGGAAGATTCCCCTTCTAATACTTCTCTGGGGACAACCCAAAATTTGGGATTTTCTTTCACTTTCAATGATAATGGTAAACAGGAGAATTAGAGGGGGGGAAATCTCCCTAACGGGGGCACAGACCGCAGTAAAAAAAAAACCTGATGGGGGGGTCAAGTGTAGTATCTGTACTTCTCAGTTTTTCGGAGGGGAGAAAGCTGGTGCCTGTTTGTAGAGTGGGGGGGGCACTGGCGAGTATTCCCTCTTTGATGTAATTGGTAAAGAATGGTGATGGTGAGTCTGGCCTTGTGTACAAGGCTTGTCCCCAGTTGTAGGCAAGACTCTCCTGGCCGAATCTGTCTAAATTCTGATGCCTACTGGTAGGGATGGGGCTGAGGACGGGGCTGTGAAAGAAGCCTGTGGGTGGTTTATGTGCCCCTGGTAAAGCATGGCCAGGGGATGCCAGAACTCTCGTTGATGGGGGGGGGAAGCTCACTTTGAGTTTTGTTGGCACCAAGGTCACTGCCCCATATACACTTTTTTTTCTCACCTGCCTCTAGGGCCGGGCCCTTTTGGCTAGGACAGAGGAATCTTTGTTTCCTGGCCGGAAGGTCTGCCATGGTATTGCACTATGGTACTAAGCACTTCTCCACCTCTCTTTCCCCACTTTTATTTGTGTGTTTTTTGTCACTGCACCCCATGCACTTGACTCACTGTGATTAGTAGGGTGTTGGTTCTCAGACCTTCCCTGAAAGTCTTGGGAGGGGGTGGACATGGCCTTCTGGCTTGGTTGGCCCTCTCTCATGGGGTCTCCCTTCGGGGGGAGCTCCACCTAGTACTTGGGGTTGGTCTGTTTCGGCAGACCCCCCCAGAGAACGGGGTCCGCCTGGTTTTGTCTAGGTGGGCAAGTGAGTACCTCCAGTCCCTGTTAGGAGCCTTGCACCCCGGGGGATCAGGGTAAGGGTCCTTCTTCTTTGGAGGAGGTCCATGTGTACACCCTGTGCACTTTTTGTGTTCTCCCCTCTTTTATATATTTTTTCTTCATTGGGTGTTAGTTCGAGTGTGTGTCGCACACCACAGGCTTTAAGAAATATACTTTAAAGCGGAGTTCCATCTCCTCCCTCCCTCCCTCCGGTGCCACGTTTGGCACCTTTTCAGGGGGGGGACAGGTACCTCTCCCCACTTCTGGGAGACAGGACCACAGACCCCCCGCCCAAAGTGACTCCCGTCGCGGGCCCCCCTCCCCCTTCCTCTGCTGCTGGACCAATTAGAAAGTGCAGCACGCTTTGCGCATGCCCAGTAGGGACCTGGCTGTGAATCTGAAAGGCTTCACTGCCGGGTTCCCTTACCGGCAATGGTGATGGCTACACCTGACAGCCAATCTGAAGATCAGCTGGGGTGCCGACATTGTGAGCTCCCTGGACAGGTAAGTGGCCATATATTAAAAGTCAGCAGCTACAGGATTTGAACCGGATTTTTAGCTGCTGACTTTTCATTTTTCGTGGTGGGGGGCCGGACCTCCTCCTATTTTAATGTACCCGCTCGTTATGAAGGTAACTTCATTACAGCAGGAGTTATGGAGTGTGAACCCGAGCCGGAGATGTCTGACAGGTCAGTTATAGATGACAACCTCTGCACTGAATTTTGAGGGGTGTCGCTGTACTACAAGCCCCTCCCCCCATCCCCTCCACAGAATTCAAGGTTCTTCCCACCTCATCCTTGTCACATGACTAGAAATCAAAGTACGGCCCGGGCTCACGGGTGCAAGCCTTTATTCTGTGTGTAGGAATCGGGACGCGTTCCACAGAGCCTGCGGCAGTTCTCATGGCCGCTCCCACCCTGGTCATGTGATTAGACTCCCTATTAGGGCCCTTTCATTGACACCGATGATTTTTACGGCTGTAAGTACAAATGCTGTCCCTTCCCCTGTGATTGGTTACCCGGTGTGTGCATAGAGGTGAATGGACTGATACAGGAAGTACATTGACCTACAGAACACCAGCAGGTGAGGACCCGGGATAGGACTTGAGGCCATAATGGTTTCTCTTTAGGTTGGGGCAGTGGGTTCAGTTGTATAGTTCATTCATGGTGTCATCACCATGGTGACGGCGGTATCATTTCCTATCCTTCTGGTGGCTCAGAGCCCGGACGGCGTGGATCACCGAATGTAATTAGTGCAGATTGACGAGCGATAATGAGGCTGAGGAACATCTGATTGTTTGTACAGAGTGATAACGTCTAATTCAGGGTAATGATCCGGCTGGAAAACGTGTGTCACCAACCAGGAGAATTACCCAGAATGCCGTGCGTCAGGTCTGTGAGCAGAGATTTCTGATTGGCTGGTCTTTTGTAATGCAATTTATTTGTGGGGGGTTCTATGGCTTCCTCTGACTCCATTCTCTCTCTCCCGCAGGTTGGCCATCACCAACGCCACCATGACGGGAACCCTCCTGAAGATGACGGACCGGAGTCACCGGCAGAAGCTGCAGCTCAAAGCCTTGGACACCGTGCTCTTCGGACCACCGCTGTGTGAGTACCCCCAGAACCCCCCCATTACCTGGGCACCCCCGATATCGCCATACATGGTCACCCCACCAGTTCCTTCTCCATCGTCCTTTTGAGGGAAACAGGAGTTCTGAAACAGTCGGGTTCAGGGCTGGGAATGTGGGTGGGGTGGGCACCTGCCCCAGGCTCTGTGTTGCTGCTGAGTTGGCCACTCGTCCCCCTCCTTACTGACAGAGACTGCAGTGTCAGAAGGCACGGCTGCTGATAGCTGTTGCTTGAAGGAGAATTCGGCTTTCTTTTCTCTCCAGCCTGCAGGGGGCAGAAAAGAGTCGGCACTGAGAACTGTGCTCAGTCTCAGCTCTGCACTGCCGAGGAAAGAGGGCGGAATGTGTCCTTCCCTCCCCCTGACCTGTCACCTGGCTGGAAAGAGGAAGGACATGCTGCGGGTACCGATTTCCCAGTATGAGGGGGAGGGGGGGCACGCAGCAACTTAGGGACTCTACTGGGGACATCTGATGTAAAGGGGACTCTACTGGGGACATCTGATGTAAAGGGGACTCTACTGGGGACATCTGATGTAAAGGGGACTCTACTGGGGACATCTGATGTAAAGGGGGACTCTACTGGGGACATCTGATGTAAAGGGGGACTCTACTGGGGACATCTGATGTAAAGGGGACTCTACTGGGGACATCTGATGTAAAGGGGGACTCTACTGGGCACATCTGATGTAAAGGGGGACTCTACTGGGGACATCTGATGTAAAAGGGGACTCTACTGGGGACTTCTGATGTAAAGGGGGACTCTACTGGGGACATCTGATGTAAAGGGGGGTCTCTAGTGGGGACATCTGATGCTTTGACGTATTGACCAAGTATATCCTGACCGATGACTTCTAAGTGGGCGGGGTCACGCTTGGGGAACCCTGCGGACAGCAGCTGAGACATGGTTGTTAAGCACGCGGTGGCCGCCAGCTCCTTAACAACCATGATTTTTACTGGTTGATAAGGACGCTGGTGTCTAAAATACCGCTAGCTTTCATGACTAAAATCCTGCATCTCTTCATAAAATGGCGCATTCGGTATTCCAGTTGCGTTTTTTTAGTGAGAAGTTTAAAAAAACGTTAAGAGGTATTTCACTGCGGTTCTTAAAGGGGTAGATACGGCTTTGTGAATGGATCCCTGGGTGGGATGCTGATGTGAAGGCTCTTGGGTTTTGCTGGCTGTAGACTTGTTTGTCTCTCCTGGTCTTCTCCTGGATCCTCCTGCGGAATCTCGCAGCACTGGACAATGTAATGGAGATAAAATCTTAATCTGGATAGCGTCCCGTCCATGGAATTCTCTGGGGCCCCAAAATACGTATCTGTGTGGAATTCCTGCCTCTGATTGGCCGGGTTCCTTGGCCCGCGCTGCATCCGTCTTGTCCCCCTGGAGGACGTTTTTTCTGGAAGGCTTCTGCTGTGAGTTCTGCATTCCGCTCTCCCTGGTAACCGGCGGCCCCTCAGTACACACCGCGCCTTCCATAAACACAGATTATTTTTAGGTCTTTTCATTTATAAATTCGCACGGTGTGAAACCCGACCAGCTCGGCCAACGGCGGCCAAAATATTTCTTCATAATGGGAGGAAGCGGAGTCCTCCGGGAATAGGGGGGGGGGGGGGGGGGGCGCATGTGATGGATGTGAGGAGTGAGGACGGAGGACCGTGCTGCCAGGCTCGGGAGAATATCAACGGGTGGAATCCACCGCCGAACCCTCGCTGAGCCGATTAAAGGGGCCACCAACTGGAATGACCCGGGCACGGCTCTATAAAGGAGGCCTCCTCATTTCTCCATCTACACAGAGAGAGCACCTCCACTGGTAGACCTCTGCTTCATGGAGAGTGTCACCAACCTTTTTCCTTTCTTTTTTTTTTTTTGTAGAGTGAAGAAGTGTTGGAACCCCTGTCAGCTTTGTATTGTCAGGAGTAATTCAACCCCCACACCGGGACAAGTGGTGTCACTGGGACACGTGGAAATCTCTGGTGGGGACACAGAGATTCATACAAACCACTCAAGGTTCTAAGTAGATCCTTAACCCCCGTCTTGAGCATTTAACTCTATCTTGACTTGGCTCTGTCCCGACCCTTAGCCCAGAACCCTTGATGATCTTTCTTCTCCTTCCTTTCTTCTTTCTTCTTCTCCTTGACTAACCTCTAACCCTGAAGAGGACCTGTCTGATTGGCCAAGTTTGCACTTTCAGATGTCATTGCTGCACCCTCTCCATCCACCCAAAATTGAAATGTCAGGTCTTCCTGGGCTCCAACCTTCTTCTCACCACATCAGTCCCAGTGATGAAAGTCTAGAACCCTTTCCCTGCTGGAGGCCCCTGTGTATTCCTCAGCACAGCAACTGAGGTGGTGTATATGGAGTACAATATGTGGCTCTACCCTCCCTGAGTGGGCTGCCCCCCCCCCCCATGTTCCTTGCGTTCCCCGTGTTTCTGGGTCCCCACTGCCCCACCCATGTTGATAGGACCTAACTGCCCTTTTATTTTTAATAAATTTGCAAAGATTTCAAACCAACTTCTCCACGTTGTCATTATGGGGGATTGTAGAATTTTGAGGAAAATAATGAATTGAATTCATTTTGGAATAAGGCTGTAACATAACAAAAATGTGGAAGAAGTGAAGCGCTGTGAATACTTTGCGGATGCTCTGTATATGGTGCGGTATCGGCAAAGATGAAGCCAAGCGTAGGAGGTCGCAGTCACAGCGGCTGCATCTGTAATTGTAGATAATGATATGCGTTCCCCATAATGGATGACATGTGCGCGGTGTGACCGGCGAAGGCGGCAGACGAATGTTTTCCGATGATTGATTCGGCTTTGTGAATCACTTTCTGGAGTTTGTAAGAAGTCAGAATAGTTGTTCAGCCGGCATAAGGAATGCAGACCTCTGCGGTGTAATATACAGGAATTCACGTGTCGTGTCGGGAGTCCAGAGAAAGCCAGGACTTGATAGATGCGGTGATGGCAATACAAGACCCAAAAGTCCTGCTGGTGGAATCTCCCCATACTGGAGACCAGCCTTTCCTCACCTCTTATAACCCTTCCAGTAACGTTCCTGGCTCAGAGAACCTTCGCTACACAATGACTACATCGAACGTTCCCAGTGTATCAGGGTGAGAGGAGTCACTTGGAGAAATGCTGGCTGAGAGGACGCTGTAGACTTTATATTAGTCAGACATTCCTCGTCATTGTGATTCTATAAACTTGGCATCCCTCCACACCAATAGTGAAGCCCTAGGACTGTCTATGTATGAATGGAGCCCTAGGACTGTCTATGTATGAAGCCCTAGGACTGTCTATGTATGTATGAAGCCCTAGGACTGTCTATGTATGAATGGAGCCCTAGGATTGTCTATGTATGAATGGAGCCCTAGGATTGTCTATGTATGAATGGAGCCCTAGGACTGTCTATGTATGAATGGAGCCCTAGGACTGTCTATGTATGAAGCCCTAGGACTGTCTATGTATGAATGGAGCCCTAGGACTGTCTATGTATGAATGGAGCCCTAGGACTGTCTATGTATGAAGCCCTAGGACTGTCTATGTATGAAGCCCTAGGACTGTCTATGTATGAATGGAGCCCTAGGACTGTCTATGTATGAATGGAGCCCTAGGACTGTCTATGTATGAATGGAGCCCTAGGACTGTCTATTACATAGTAGGTGAGGTTGAAAAGACACAGGTCCATCAAGTCCAACCTATGTGTGTGATTATGTGTCTGTATTACATTATATATCTCTGTATGTTGTGGTCATTCAGGTGATTATCTAATAGTTTTATGAAACTATCGATGCTCCACGCTGAGACCACCGCCTGTGGAAGGGAATTCCACATCTTTGCCGCTCTTACAGTAAAGAACCCTCTACTTAGTTTAAGGTTAAACCTCTTTTCTTCTAATTTTAATGAGTGGCCATGACTGTTTATCCCATCCTCCAGATCGTTTATGAACAAATTAAATAGGATTGGTCCCAGCACAGAACCCTGGGGAACCCCACTACCCACCCCTGACCATTCCGAGTACTCCCCATTTATCACCACCCTCTGAACTCGCCCTTGTAGCCAGTTTTCAATCCATGTACTCACCCTATGGTCCATGCCAACGCACCTTATTTTGTACAGTAAACGTTTATGGGGAACTGTGTCAAATGCTTTTGTAAAATCCAGATACACCACGTCTACGGGCCTTCCTTTATCTAGATGGCAACTCACCTCCTCATAGAAGGTTAATAGATTGGTTTGGCAAGAACGATTCTTCATGAATCCATGCTGATTACTGCTAATGATACCATTCTCATTACTAAAATCTTGTATATAGTCCCTTATCATCCCCTCCAAGAGTTTACATACTATTGATGTTAGGCTAACTGGTCTGTAATTCCCAGGGATGTATTTTGGGCCCTTTTTAAATATTGGTGCTACATTGGCTTTTCTCCAATCAGCTGGTACCATTTCAGTCAATAGACTTTCTGTAAAATTAGGAACAATGGTCTGGCAATCACTTGACTGAGTTCCCTAAGTACCCTCGGATGCAAGCCATCTGGTCCCGGTGATTTATTAATGTTAAGTTTCTCAAGTCTAATTTTAATTCCGTCCTCTGATAACCATGGAGGTGCTTCCTGTGTTGTGTCATGAGGATAAACACTGCAGTTTTGGTTACTGAAGCCCCCCGATTCACTCGTGAAGACTGAGGAGAAGAATAAATTCAATACCTTTGCCATCTTCCCATCCTTTGTAACCAGATGTCCTTCCCTCATTCTTTATGGGGCCAATATGGTCTGTCCTCCCTTTTTTACTGTTTACATACTTAAAGAATTTCTTGGGATTTTTTTTGCTCTCCTCCGCTATGTGTCTTTCATGTTCTATCTTAGCCGTCCTAATTGCACCCTTACATTTCTTGTTGCATTCTTTATAAAGTCTGAATGCTGATGATGATCCCTCAACTTGTATTTTTGAAGGCCTTCTCCTTTGCGTTTATATGCCTTTTTACATTGGAGTTAAGCCATCCAGGCCTTTTTGTTCTTTTTAAATTTATTACCCAATGGGATGCATTGGCTAATGCCCTTATTTAATATGCTCTTAAAGCAAACCCATCTCTCCTCCGTATTCTTTGTTCCTAATATTTTATCCCAATTTATGCCTTTTAGCAAGGTTTGTAGTTTAGGGAAGTTGGCTCTTTTGAAATTCAGTGTCTTTGTGTTCCCTTTCCTATTTGTGTGATTTATACTGAAACTAATTGACCTGTGATCGCTGTTACCTAAATTGCCCCGTATTTCCACATCCGTGATCAGGTCTGTATTGTTGGTAATCAGTAGATCCAGTAATGTTTTATTTCTAGTTGGTGCGTCTACCATCTGACCCATAAAATCGTCCTGCAAGACATTTAGGAACTGGCGAGCCTTAAATGAATGCGCGGTTCCCTCCGCCCAGTCTATGTCTGGATAATTAAAATCCCCCATTATGATAACACTTCCCATCCTTGCTGCTAATCCAATTTGTGATAGGAGATCCGTCTCCACTTCCTCCCTCAGGTTAGGGGGCCTATAGCATACTTCCAGTATTATTTTCCCCTTAGCTTCATCCCTTTGAGCTCTACCCATAAAGATTCCACCTCCTCCCTAGCTCCCTCAGTGATGTCATCTCTCACATTCACTTGTACATTATTCTTCATATATAGGCATACCCCTCCCCCTTTTTTACCCTCTCTATCCTTGCGGTATAGGGTATACCCTTGAATGTTTGCCAGCCAATCATGAGAGCTGTTGAACCAGGTCTCTGAAATTCCCACAAATCCAAATCCTCCTCGTACAAACAGTATCTCTAGTTCACCCATCTTCTCCGCCATGCTCCTGGCATTGGTGAACATGCCACATAGTTTAGACCGGTCGCATATTGTCCTTGTCATTGGGTGTTTCGAGATTGCAACTAGGACTTGCCTACTATACTCACCTTGTGTTTTTGTGCTTTGGTCAACCTACCACTAATGCCCCCAATACTACCCTCTGGAATATGTTCTGCGCTGACTATCTCTACCTCTGTATGAATGAAGGTTTAGGACCACCTATGTAGGAATCTATCCAGAAGTTTAAGGCTTTGTATTTGGCACTGGGGTGAAGAAACTGCACCATGGGGGGACCATAGATGAAGGTTCCACCATAAGATGGAGATCCTGTAAGTCGCTTTGCTGTTGTGAAGTGAAATAGGCCAGAGCTGAGATAACGATCTGGTTGGAGGTGAGGGGCCAAGAAGAATGAGGGGAGGGAATAATGGAGGACTAGGGGACAATGGAGGGTGAGGGATGACCGAGAGGACGATGAAGGATGAGGGGGACGGTGGAGGACGAGGGGAGGGTGGAGAAGCAGGGGGAGTGGTGAAGGACTCTTATCCCTCTTCTCTAATTGATCGCTGACCGATTAGCAGCCAGTTGTCACTCCTCCAGTCTTTATACCTCTCTTGTTTATTTCTCTCTGACCTCACAACTAACCTCTCAGGTTCCTTTCCGCAGTGACCCGTCACAATCACCTGAAGGACTTCATGCTGGTGGTGTCCATTGTTATCGGGGTGGAGGCTGCTGGTTCGCCTACATCCAAAACCGCTACTCCAAAGAACACATGAAGAAGATGATGAAGGACCTGGAGGGTCTGCACCACGCCGAGCAAAGCCTGCACGACCTTCAGGAGAGGTGAGCCGCCGTCCCCTGGGCTGGTTAGACTGCGTTGGGCGATGGTGTTGCCTTCGGTCAGATCTCATCCTCGGACATCAGATTACCGAATGATAAAAATCAATGGAGTGTCGCCCCTAGGATGTTTTGGGAATTCGGCACTGAGAAGTCTAACGGTATACTCTCACCTTCTTTGTTCTATTAGGAATTGGCTTGTCCATATATGGGAAGAAAATTGTATCCACAGTGATTGGTGGAAGCGTGTGATGTCATTTATTTAATGTAACTATGTGTTATGTCATCTGCACATTTTATACAATGTTACCAATGATGAACTCCAGGCAAGCGTGAAATACACCGATCTTCAAATCAGTAGGTGGATTTGTGTCCTGAGAACGGCACCAGGTTGTCCTCCATGGAGGTGTATTGCAGTCCATTCATTTCACTGGGCAACAGCATGGTCTACCCGGCCAAGCACTGCTCTGCCAACCTTCGTCCTCCTTCCTCTCGCTCAGCTCGTCTATTTATATTGTCCCGCGACCTCGGCACTAAATATATCCCAATTATAAATACCCACACATCCCCCGATGACTGACCTCTGAGAGGAAGTACATTGGATCCTCTCTACTCCTTGACGATCTGACCCCCCCTACCGGCAACTTCAAAGAGACCCTGTCATCAACTTCAGGAATCCCAGTATAGGCAAAATCATGGATTGTGAATCTTCCAGCGTTTTTCCTCCTTGGCCCAGCCCCCCTCTTTACCATGTCATAGTCCTCTTCTCTACCATGTCATAATCCTCTTCTCTACCATGTCATAGTCCTCTTCTCTACCATGTCATAGTCCCTCTTCTCTACCATGTCATAGTCCTCTTCTCTACCATGTCATAGTCCTCTTCTCTACCATGTCATAGTCCCTCTTCTCTACCATGTCATAATCCTCTTCTCTACCATGTCATAGTCCTCTTCTCTACCATGTCATAGTCCTCTTCTCTACCATGTCATAGTCCTCTTCTTTACCATGTCATAGTCCTCTCTTTACCATGTCATAGTCCCCTCTTCTCTACCATGTCATAGTCCCCTCTTCTCTACCATGTCATAGTCCTCTTCTCTACCATGTCATAGTCCTCTTCTCTACCATGTCATAGTCCTCTTCTCTACCATGTCATAGTCCTCTTCTCTACCATGTCATAGTCCTCTTCTCTACCATGTCATAGTCCTCTTCTCTACCATGTCATAGTCCTCTTCTCTACCATGTCATAGTCCCTCTTCTCTACCATGTCATAGTCCTCTTCTCTACCATGTCATAGTCCTCTTCTCTACCATGTCATAGTCCTCTTCTCTACCATGTCATAGTCCTCTTCTTTACCATGTCATATAGTCCTCTTCTCTACCACGTCATAGTCCTCTCTCTACCACGTCATAGTCCTCTTCTCTACCATGTCATAGTCCTCTTCTTTACCATGTCATAGTCCTCTTCTCTACCACGTCATAGTCCTCTTCTCTACCATGTCATAGTCCTCTTCTCTACCATGTCATAGTCCTCTTCTCTACCATGTCATAGTAATATCATATAACGTACGTCTCCCCCCCCCCCCTGTCCTGTCTGTCATATAACGTACGTCTCCTCACCCCCCCCCCCCGTCCTGTCTGTCATATAACGTACGTCTCCTCACCCCCCCCCCCCCCGTCCTGTCTGTCATATAACGTACGTCTCCTCACCCCCCCCCCCCCCCGTCCCTGTCTGTCATATAACGTACGTCTCCTCACCCCCCCCCCCTGTCTGTCATATAACGTACGTCTCCTCACCCCCCCCCCCCCCCGTCCTGTCTGTCATATAACGTACGTCTCCTCACCCCCCCCCCCCCGTCCTGTCTGTCATATAACGTACGTCTCCTCACCCCCCCCCCCCCGTCCTGTCTGTCATATAACGTACGTCTCCTCACCCCCCCCCCCCCCGTCCTGTCTGTCATATAACGTACGTCTCCTCACCCCCCCCCCCCCCCCCCGTCCTGTCTGTCATATACGTACGTCTCCTCACCCCCCCGTCCTGTCTGTCATATAACGTACGTCTCCTCACCACCCCCCCCCCCTGTCTGTCATATAACGTACGTCTCCTCACCCCCCCCCCCCCGTCCTGTCTGTCATATACGTACGTCTCCTCACCCCCCCCCCCCCGTCCTGTCTGTCATATAACGTACGTCTCCTCACACCCCCCCCCCGTCCCTGTCTGTCATATAACGTACGTCTCCTCACCCCCCCCCCCCGTCCTGTCTGTCATATAACGTACGTCTCCTCACCCCCCCCCCCCCCCCCGTCCTGTCTGTCATATAACGTACGTCTCCTCACCCCCCCCCCCTGTCTGTCATATAACGTACGTCTCCTCACCCCCACCCCCCCGTCCTGTCTGTCATATAACGTACGTCTCCTCACCCCCCCCCCCCCCGTCCTGTCTGTCATATAACGTACGTCTCCTCACCCCCCCCCCCCCCCGTCCTGTCTGTCATATAACGTACGTCTCCTCACCCCCCCCCCCCCCCCCCCCCCCCGTCCTGTCTGTCATATAACGTACGTCTCCTCACCCCCCCCCCCGTCCTGTCTGTCATATAATGTACGTCTCCTCACCCCCCGTCCTGTCTGTCATATAACGTACGTCTCCTCACCCCCCCCCCCCTGTCTGTCATATAACGTACGTCTCCTCACCCCCCCCCCCCCGTCCTGTCTGTCATATAACGTACGTCTCCTCACCCCCCCCCCCCCCCCCTGTCTGTCATATAACGTACGTCTCCTCACCCCCCCCCCCCCGTCCTGTCTGTCATATAACGTACGTCCTCCTCACCCCCCCCCCCGTCCTGTCTGTCATATAACGTACGTCTCCTCACACCCCCCCCCCGTCCTGTCTGTCATATAACGTACGTCTCCTCACCCACCCCCCCGTCCTGTCTGTCATATAACGTACGTCTCCTCACCCCCCCCCCCGTCCTGTCTGTCATATAACGTACGTCTCCTCACCCCCCCCCCCTGTCTGTCATATAACGTACGTCTCCTCACCCCACCCCCCCGTCCTGTCTGTCATATAACGTACGTCTCCTCACCCCCCCCCCCCCCCGGTCCTGTCAGTATAAACGTACGTCTCCTCACCCCCCCCCCCCGTCCTGTCTGTCATATAACGTACGTCTCCTCACCCCCCCCCCCCCCCCGTCCTGTCTGTCATATAACGTACGTCTCCTCACCCCCCCGTCCTGTCTGTCATATAACGTACGTCTCCTCACCCCCCCCGTCCTGTCTGTCATATAACGTACGTCTCCTCACCCCCCCCCCCCCTGTCTGTCATATAACGTACGTCTCCTCACCCCCCCCCCCCCGTCCTGTCTGTCATATAACGTACGTCTCCTCACCCCCCCCCCCGTCCTGTCTGTCATATAACGTACGTCTCCTCACACCCCCCCCCGTCCTGTCTGTCATATAACGTACGTCTCTCACCCCCCCCCCCCGTCCTGTCTGTCATATAACGTACGTCTCCTCACCCCCCCCCCCCCCCCCGTCCTGTCTGTCATATAACGTACGTCTCCTCACCCCCCCCCCCTGTCTGTCATATAACGTACGTCTCCTCACCCCCACCCCCCCGTCCTGTCTGTCATATAACGTACGTCTCCTCACCCCCCCCCCCCCGTCCTGTCTGTCATATAACGTACGTCTCCTCACCCCCCCCCCCCCCCGTCCTGTCTGTCATATAACGTACGTCTCCTCACCCCCCCCCCCCCCCGTCCTGTCTGTCATATAACGTACGTCTCCTCACCCCCCCCCCCCCGTCCTGTCTGTCATATAATGTACGTCTCCTCACCCCCCGTCCTGTCTGTCATATAACGTACGTCTCCTCACCCCCCCCCCCCCCCCTGTCTGTCATATAACGTACGTCTCCTCACCCCCCCCCCCCCCCGTCCTGTCTGTCATATAACGTACGTCTCCTCACCCCCCCCCCCCGTCCTGTCTGTCATATAACGTACGTCTCCTCACACCCCCCCCCCGTCCTGTCTGTCATATAACGTACGTCTCCTCACCCACCCCCCCGTCTGTCTGTCATATAACGTACGTCTCCTCACCCCCCCCCCCCCGTCCTGTCTGTCATATAACGTACGTCTCCTCACCCCCCCCCCCTGTCTGTCATATAACGTACGTCTCCTCACCCCCACCCCCCCGTCCTGTCTGTCATATAACGTACGTCTCCTCACCCCCCCCCCCGTCCTGTCTGTCATATAACGTACGTCTCCTCACCCCCCCCCCCCCCCCGTCCTGTCTGTCATATAACGTACGTCTCCTCACCCCCCCCCCCCCGTCCTGTCTGTCATATAACGTACGTCTCCTCACCCCCCCCCCCGTCCTGTCTGTCATATAACGTACGTCTCCTCACCCCCCCCCCCCGTCCTGTCTGTCATATAACGTACGTCTCCTCACCCCCCCCCCCCCCGTCCTGTCTGTCATATAACGTACGTCTCCTCACACCCCCCCCCCCTGTCTGTCCCATATAACGTACGTCTCCTCACCCCCCCCGTCCTGTCTGTCATATAACGTACGTCTCCTCACCCCCCCCCCCCGTCCTGTCTGTCATATAACGTACGTCTCCTCACCCCCCCCCCCCGTCCTGTCTGTCATATAAACGTACGTCTCCTCACCCCCCCCCCCCCCCCGTCCTGTCTGTCATATAACGTACGTCTCCTCACCCCCCCCCCCCCCCCGTCCTGTCTGTCATATAACGTACGTCTCCTCACCCCCCCCCCCCATCCTGTCTGTCATATAACGTACGTCTCCTCACACCCCCCCCCCTGTCTGTCATATAACGTACGTCTCCTCACCCCCCCCCCCCGTCCTGTCTGTCATATAACGTACGTCTCCTCACAACACCCCCCCCATCCTGTCTGTCATATAACGTACGGTCTCCTCACCCCCCCCCCCCCCTCCGTCCTGTCCTGTCATATAACGTACGTCTCCTCACCCCCCCCCCCCCCCATCCTGTCTGTCATATAACGTACGTCTCCTCACACCCCCCCCCCTCCTGTCTGTCATATAACGTACGTCTCCTTCTACACCCCCCCCCCCCGTCCTGTCTGTCATATAACGTACGTCTCCTCACCCCCCCCCCCCCCCTCATCCTGTCTGTCATATAACGTACGTCTCCTCACACCCCCCCCCGTCCTGTCTGTCATATAACGTACGTCTCCTCACCCCCCCCCCCCCCCGTCCTGTCTGTCATATAACGTACGTCTCCTCACACCCCCCCCCCCCCTGTCTGTCATATAACGTACGTCTCCTCACACCCCCCCGTCCTGTCTGTCATATAACGTACGTCTCCCCTTCTCGCCCCCCTGTCTTGTCTATCATATCACGTACCTTTCTACCCCCCCACCACCCCTGTCTGGAGGTCCCAGGAACGTTCATGGGAATGGTGTACAGTGACTAATGACCCCTCCATTCTCCAATGTCATCACACTGACCCCTAGTGGAGGTCTTTGGCATAGTACTGGCCTATCAGTGATGGGTTTATCTGGTCTGGGGGACGGGGGGGGTGCATTTTCTATACAGTGGTTTATATTGGTCCGGAGTCCAGAGAAGAGGATTCTAGAGCTCTACTTTCTACGTTTTAGTAGATGCCGGGTAGGTTTTCGGACTCCGGTTTCCAGGCTTTGGAAGATTTTTCCATGAAGATCGTTCTGAAGTTTCCGGATGTCTTTGATCCCAGTTTTCCCTCCAGTCGGCTATGAAGCGCTGGAATGGGGGGGATTCCCTTTGAGTACTGGACCATAGCTGGTGCTTCCTCTACATGGGCCCTGCAGGGGTGACAGGCTGGAATCTTTGTAGTCATAAAAGTGACCCCTCCTTCTAGATTCAAACGGACCCTGATCCCATAGGGCCCCCCCCCCCCATCCCCCAGAGTCATCGTATCTGTTTACTGCTCCTGTGCTGATCCTTAAGGAAGGGTGGGGGCAGGAGAATCTCTTCGGCAGTTTGGGTCTGGAATTTTACCAATACACTGCTGGTACATTTCTTTCTTGCACCTCCCACCAACATTTGGCTTCTGGGCATTCTTGCCCTCACTTTAAGGCCGGGATCTTCCTGGTCCTTGTGTGGTAAGCGTCCTACAGGAAGTGTGGGGCTCTTAGCAGACACAAGGCAGCAATCTCTGCTTCTTGGCTCTCTGCTGACTTGCACTCCCTTCCCATTGAGAGCCACTTGGTTGAGAGCGTGATTCCCCATACGTTTAAGTTGTAGGGAAGCTTTCATCTCTGCTATCCCTACTGATCGGGATGTTATTCCATTCAACCCCCAGTTTGTCCCAGGAAGCCCTGCTGCATGGATCTGGTTCCTCGCCTGGGAGACGGTGTCACCTGCTCAACCATTCAAATCTGTTGTTGAAGGCCTCACATTGCACTGATCTCAGTCCCTGGCTTTAATGACACGTTATTGGAATCCTAAGTGTGGAGATATAGGAGTCTTGGAGTGTGTTGTCCCCATCATGCTTAAGGCTCACAGGAAGGCCTACCTTAGGTCCTTTTTGTCCAGGAGGGACTCGTGTCCAAAATTGATACAGCTCCTGGTGGACTTCTGGGAGGACTTGTGTCACTCCTACAGTCCAGCCCATTCAAGCCATAGGATCCTAATCTGATCCCTTCAGTTTTCCAGAAACTTCCATTCCTATTAGGAAGATCCATTTGCTGAACTTGTCCCATAAGGTGGTCTTGAAGGTCTCAGAGCTTGCCCCTTTCCATTTCCTTTATAAAAAGATGGTTTCTGTCTGGGCTCCATCTGTTCACCTCAGCAGTGTCCTCCTTCCATCTGGCTCCCTCCTTCTCCCCTCAGTGTCCTCCTTCCATAAACCTCCTTTCTTTGTTCTCCATGCCCTGAGCATAGTTCAGTGTCCCCAGGATTGTACCCTCTGCTTCTTCTATTAGGAAATAGGATTCGTGGTTTGTCCTCCACATATGGTTCCCATGAGGGTTTTTCTTCTCCATCTTCTGTGACCAAGTCAGAAACCATGAAATCAGAC